>NC_079166.1:90306245-90551245 GCF_947568905.1 Ostrea edulis | reverse complement strand
ATGATCAATCTCATAAATTCCATAAAGAATACTAAATTAAGAGTAAGACAAACGCCGTAAGCTCTAAATTTTCATCAGATAAACAGAGTAGAAAAGAGCCTAACAAAGGTATGAAACAAAACAAAACACCAGATACGAAACAGTATGTAGCCAGTTCAATTTGGGATTACGGACGTAAAGTTTCACCAATATTAGAATGTGAAGATTCCGTACCACATTAAGGAATCTCTCGTACAGTTCCCCATGTCTATTGCTACTTAGGATAATATTCTCCCTCTTTTTGCTGATAATAGCTGATAATTACAGTTATTGTGATACTAATGCTGATAAGTTCTAATGATTACTTGTATTACTACTCTGATAATTTCTGTTTGTGCTGATAAGTGTTAATGAAAGTACTGTCGGTACTGCTAAGTACTGATAAAAGCTGGCACAGTAGTATCAGTAGCCCCACAGGAGGAGTGAAAATGGGCCGGGTACTAAATATCCACGAGTTATGTTCCCTTGTTAACTGACTTGTTTTATATTCCTATCAAGCAGAATTTATTTGAGAACTTCTACGTGAGAAGAAAAACTATCTTGCTGTGGCCTTCAATTTGATATTTAGATATATCGACGACGTTTTATCTATCAACAATAATGATTTTCATTTATATGTTGATTCGATATATCCTAGTGAGCTCGAAATAAAAGACACCACAGAGTCGTCCACTTCTGCTTCATACTTATCTATTTTATTGAAAGTAGATATTAACGGGAAACTTACAACTCAATTTTATAACAAACATGAAGATTTCAGCTTCTCCATCGTCAACGTACCATATTCCAGTAGCAATATTCCATTGTCGCTTGCATATGGTGTTTATATCTCCCAACTGATTCGATACGCAAGAGCTTATTCTGCGTATGTTCCGTTTTTAAATCGAGGCAGGATACTGACAACCAAGTTGATGGCCCAAGGGTTTCAATAGTCCTCGTTTAAAGTCAGCATTTTGCAAATTATATGGTCGTTATAACGATCTAGTTTGCCTGTACAACAATTCATTTTGAGAGGGCCTATATAGGCTCTGCCTGTTGCCCAATCCTATTGAGTTTCTCAATAAAATATGTTTAAATTGAAATATCATTGGGTCAAATGCTGTCTGCCGTGTTTCATACCGATTGTTAGGCCGTTCTTGGCACACTGATTTTGTTTCGGATAACTCCATTTACCTGATCAAAAAATAGGGTTCACTGCGGGTGTGACCGATCGACAGAGGATGCTCACTCCTCCTAGGCACCTGATCACATCTCTCGTATGTCCAGGGGTCCGTGTTTGCCCAACTCTCTATTTTGTTTTGCTTATAGGAGTTATGAGATTGATCGATGTTCGTTATGAAAGGCGAACATAACGAACAGTTATTACGAACAGATAATTAGATTATTTTCAACTTTTATTATACTGATGACTTTTTCCAAATCATGGTTTTTTTTTCAAATACATTTTTGCTGATAGGCTTATTGTTTCCAGGTTGTTGAAACAATTATAATATACGAAACACTAAATATGTTCATGAGAAAACTTGGGTTTGAATATTTTAAATCAAAATCTATTTCTTTAATTTCTTGATTAACTTTTTCATAATAATCATAAAAACAATAAGAACATTAGATGATGCAGGTAATTTCTGTTTCGAATTTGAAATAATGAAAGACTTAATCTCATAAATATTGTAGTAGAAATATTCAACATATCAACCTCTCTCTCTCTCTCTCTCTCTCTCTCTCTCTCTCTCTCTCTCTCTCAGCCTCTTCTATAATTTAGTCATATTTCTTTACTCAATACTAGTAAATTTTTAAATAAAAAATTGTTGATCAAGACTTTCGGAATAAAAGGAGTAATCCGTTAATCAGATATGTTAGAAATTGTTTCAAAACACGCGTTTTGAAATTTCTCCTAGAAATCGACCTATCCTTAAAATTCTTGTGGATTTTATTTTATTTACCTGCTATCAGATATTAATTTTTCATTACTTTAGTTATTATACAGCTAGTAAGATTCAGATAAGCTTCTAACGTGTCCGTATCATTGATCTATAAGTACATGGAATATCTGTAAAGTATTTGTATAAGAAATGCTTAACTTCCATTTCCACCCCTCTCAGATATTTTATGGTGTTGTGATTATTCAATGCATTCGTAAAAAGTGTAGATATAATAATTCTCAATAATCTGAAAGTTGATTTTTGTTCATTTATGTATATTTAATTGCTGCGATAAAATTTAGAAATTCATTTCAAAGTTAAGGATCATCTCCTTCATGCATAGCTCTTATCTTTGGACGAATATGGCTCCAGTTTTTGGCACTCTAGTTTTCCTTTTAGCTCCTACAAGTTTATTGTTATTTCGATTTTCCAAAATTTCGGCTTGAGCATCACTGAAGAGACATCATATTATCAATTGATACCGTATAAGTTTTACATATGCATTATGAAAGAATATGCGACAATATATTGAAACCGTTGGCCTCATCTATACATGATGTTAGAAGTATTGAAATTTGCAGGAAGAAAGGGGCGCTTACACGTAATTTTCTTATCTTTCCGTCTCAAAGTACTGGCAAACCCGATGAAAATTATTAACATCCTGAACATGGATTGCCAACTTGCATACCATAGTTTATCAGCTAAGCTGAATGTGAAACGATTGTTTGCCAATGTTACATGTAACATTGAATGACTGAAAACTTATTGTATAGATTAGACATGTCTTCTAAAATTTCAAGTGCTTGTGGACAGGACTTCCCTTACTGTATTTTTAAAAATAGTCATGCTGTGGATGTTGATCCTATAATTTTCACAAAGAAATTAACTTATTTTCAGTTTCATCGAATTAAACAAATGCTACATAGAAAAGTTGTTTTTCTTAAATTACGCATCAGATCACGGATCACAATGTTTCAAGTTAAGGGGGTTCTGGTCCACAAACATGCCCCTTTGATCAAATGCTTGCACGTAAAATTATCTTTGAAAATGAATATAATCTGTTATTTTTAGACACAAATAAAGATGTATTGAGTGACTCTGTCCCCACTTCTTATTGTAGTAGTGAATGGAAAGAATGTAATTTAAGGTAGTGATTGCAAGGCACCACGTGGTTTATTCATGTAGTATCTAAAGAGAGGCTATTTTTGTTTCTGATTCCGGAATATATCACGCGCTTGAGCATCAGTAATGGCTGACGATGTAAACAAAGACTTATCAGATATAACCAGACACAGGGTATAGTGAAAATATGTTTAGAAATATACAAGTAAAAGTAATATACAATTGAAAAATCCCTTACATTTTTACCATCTTTTTAAATAATAGTTATAGTTTAAGTCCCCACGTAAACCCCTCCCTGTTAATTTTCAGTTTTACAAAATGTAAATATAATTATCAAACCACTAGGCCTATTCATATCATAATATATAATGTTATAAATATCAAAACATGTATACAGTGTTAGTGGACATAATCTGAACTGCTGAATATATAGGTATGAGATCTAAGGGAAACCACAGAGCGAGGAAACACAGGTTACGTAGACACGTCATTTTGAGCAAAAGAATATTCAATAATTCTTAGAACTTGCTGTTAATGTATTTTTTCTCAATTATTTCAGTTAATTCTTATAATATCAAAAATAAGAATGTTTTGTTGTTGTTAATAATAGCTTAGTTTAAAAGGGAAAAAACGTCACAGGTAATACGACGTCACAATGCACAGTTTACATCGGCTGAGTTACATTTCCCGCGTTTTTAACATACATTTTACAACGCATGAATATAAGGGTAATTTCAAACAGAAAGTAATAAATACATCTCAAAAGCAACAGTACTATTATTCTGTGTGGCATAAATTCAATAATAAACATCAGAACAGTTATATAGTTTTAATGCGAGTTAAAACAGATACATGTAAGATGTATATTTATTTATTTTATCACCTGCAGTATTTATATAAGGAGGGGGGAACTGTGGAGCACATAGCGCCATAATTAACCTAAAAACCAATGTTGATACTTTCGGAAACATTCCTGCTAACATACGTTAAAACATATGTAAAAATAAAAAGAATTCATTATTCATTTATTTCTCAGGGGGTGAAAATACGCCTGCTTTGGTAAATAATTGCTTTCTTAAAATGACAAAGCTGCTCATAAGCAGCTCTGCTTCTATTTCATATGAAAGTAAATGGACATGGTGATGGATTGTGACGCCATCAATTTCAGAGTCTACTGATACAGAATCAAAAAACCACAGTTCCGGAAAATCGGATCACATTGTGAAATCAGCAGTATCAAAAAACGATACATCGATGCGTGAAAGATATAATGAAAAGTAGTATTTTGACTGAATTTTAAAGACATACAGACAGGGAACTTTTAGATAATTTATATCTTTTTGAATTTATGCCCGCAATCGCAAGATTCATTTTCATCATAGAAATTAAAAAAAAAAAAGAAACCTTTACCCCAAAGGTATCATTTGAAATAACAGCATACAGTATGGAGATTCATTCACCACAAACCTATCATTTGAAATACACATTATAATCATCAGATAATAAATATCTGATATAGGACTGATAAATAGTACGTATTATACCGGTTATACATTTAACAATGTGAATGTTGTCACGATTACAACATACCTGTATCGTTAAATTCCAAGTATACTCTAACACAGTGATCAATACCACACATTGTTTAAAGAGGAAATCCAACCAATCATTCTCAAGAAAACTATCCTTGGATCTGTTAATAAATACTGACATCATGGTGTTTAGAATCGTAACAATGAGGGTTCTTTAATGTACCAACACCTCCCGTGTCACGAAACTCATTTAAAGCAATACAAGCTGTAACTGGGGTCAAATGAATTGAAAAAAGAACAAATTGTTAATATATTTGTGATTGAATATATATAACCTAATAGAATCAGGGTGAATCCGAAGTAATAAACCCATCAAATCAGCTGAAAATGTCGACCTATGAATCATTGTCATCCTGTCAGTAATTCCTGCTCGTAATCTCCGATGTACATTGACCTCGGGGTTCACCAGTTCGGAAAAAGGTAAAGAAAGGCACCGAGCACATGTCAATTTTTTTAAAAATTTAAAATGCCAATTGTATTGAAACTTCACTATTAAAATTTTATTTGAGTGAAAGATTTGTGTAATTATTACCTTTTTACACTTATACTTTTACACCTATATAGTTCTTCTAGTCATTCATGAAACAATGTAATGTTTTAAAACAAATGTGTAGTTACTCGCGTCCGTTTCCGTCTTTGTATATGACGTCGGTCTCAGCAACCCGATTATCTTCGGCAATCATCGTTCCCATGTCCGTGTACACGACGCAATAGCAGTTTATACAAAACGCTCATTGTAGATGTGTTCTCAAACAATATTTTTTATTTTCTGATTTGTTTCTTCACATCTTAGGAATGATAGCAGTTATGCTTATAGGTATTATTTGACGCATAATTTGATAGTTAAGTTGAACAAATAACGTCAATTACAGCTTGTTTTACTTTAATGTCATATTTCAAAGCCCCGTGAATCGTATTATCAAATGTCAAGCGCTTGCGAGGGATCTGTCACTATTCAATTTAGCTTTGACACGCACATGTTTTTATACACTGATTTATAATCTAATTAGAGTTATTGTGTTAGAAATCTAAAACTAACCTAAACTACATGATAGTTCGGGATATTTTGAATAAACTTCTTTTCACTTCAAATTTAAACTGACTATTTATATCAAATTATATAATTCAGCAGACGGGTGAGAAATTGATGCTAAACAAAATGAAAAGGTCAAGATAACAGTGATCAATTTTATTATTCCCACAATGAATACAAAATTAAGAATACTGCAAGCACAGACCCCTGGACAGTTTATAAACAACAATTGGTATGAACAAATCAGAAAGCATTTGATCCAATGCCAGACTGTATTTGTAAATCAGGTCGACCATAGAATTTGCGAAATGCTGACTTAACACGAGACCATTGAAACCCATGTAAGATCAACTTACTTGTCATTAGCTTCATTTGATTTGGAAAACTTATCATACCCAGAACATGACTTTCGTATCGAACTCAGTTGAGATACATACACACAATATACAGGTGATGATCGGAAATATGGGAAGTTGGTGATGAGAAGCTGAAGTTATCCGTTTGTCGTTAAGTTGAATTGTTCGTTTCCTGTTAACATCAATATTCAATAAAATATCTATGCACAAAGCAGATACAGAGTTTAACAAAATTATGTTATGTTGACTAATCACAAGATATAAGATCTGGCTATATTCCTTTTACCATTTTTATTGAAACAGCAGCTACCTATGATGTCAGAAAGTATATTCTTTAATTCATTGTGAGAAAAAGGGCATGTAAAGTGTTGGGAAGGCATATGTTTTCATGGTATTGATTTTCAAAACGTTTTGTGATTGAATATATGATTTATATGATTCATGGAGTGTTTTATTTTATATTTTCATTTTGTTTAACCATGTCAAAAGAGGATTTTTGAATTATACAAAACATTTATTCCAAAAAAATATGTATGATCAACAACGAATCCCAATGGTAAGACGAAGCACTTCACGGTCGTCACAAACTTTCTTAGTTTTCTCCTTGTTTTAAATTGCAAAGGGGTAAAAGCAATGGCAGATGAGGAGAGTAGAATTTTATGTACAGTCAATACCTTGATATCTTAATTAGAAAAGTGGGTGCTAGTGTGTCAAAAGGCATTGATCTAATGAATTGGCAATACAATTTAATCTTAAACAAATGAAGTATATTAACTTCCTTTCGAGGAATCATTACAAACCACGTTAGTTTGTCATCATGTGTTATGGAAATCCCATCTAAAGGTGACCAGATATATATCTTGTGCTGTGATTCCACACAATGAATAAACTGACGTGTGTGCTTCCAGACATTGTAACACTGAATATAGATGTAGCAAATGATATATCTATATCTATTGTTTCCATCACTTGATTTATCTAAACAACTGAATTCCATTTAAAGTGGTTTTATACTTCCTTTCCAAGAATTCATAAACGATGAAAATTCTGAAGTTTACAATCATTAAAGAAATGTGTATAAATGATCGTTTTACAGTCAGGTAAATTATTATCGTACATCCTGGCATCTGTCATTTTAAATGTTTCATACCAAAAGAACAAACAAAAGCGTAAATTTCTGTCAATTTTCTAGGTCATACAAAATTATTTTAGTGACATTTATTTTGACGGATATACAGTTGCAACACATAAGATTTGATAAGCAGAATTTTCTTAATATTTAATCATAAAACATTTGAACTGTCCGCTGAAGCAACGAATATAAGATCAGAAGAGTAATTTACTAATCTTCCAAACTGAAAAGTGCGATATGTACCAACTATCTTTCGCGTAAAAATCCATATTATGACTGCAAACACATGTTCGTGCAGACATAGATATTAAAGGTGACATGTTACGGAACCAGAAAGAACCCTTTCTATGGAATTACAATGTAATATCCATTAGAGTTTTAAACTTTGAACGTATTGCAACCTCTTGTTACAATGATGACAAAATATTAATATAAGTTTTCTTATACAGAATACTCGACCAAACCATTCTTGTATTGAGGTAAAGAAATTATTGCAGAAAATTTTCGTCTTCATGTAACAGGAACAAATCGGTCAATAATTGCATTTTTTGTTTAGCGTTTTGTTTGTCAACTTTTTTGTTTTCTTGATTTCAAGAGTCCAATTCTATATCATAAGCGTATTTTTTATTTCCACCCTTTAAATATGCTCCGATACCTACCAATATCTAAAATATGGTTCAGAATTAGATCTTTTCCGAGTTTTTATCTCTGTTAACGGTTTCCGTAAATAATGTGATTTCAGATACTGTTAGTGTGAGATTGATGAACAAGTAAATTCATGAAACTGTGTTAATTTAATTTCTCTAAAAAATGTTTTGTGTGTGTGGGGAGAGAGAGAGAGAGAGAGAGAGAGAGAGAGAGAGAGAGAGAGAGAGAGAGAATGTATACATGAATGTTTTAGATTTTGTATGCATGAATGTTTATGTGTATGCATGTACAAATAGATTGAATAAAATACTCAACATCGAAAAGAACTCTATCGGTTTTATTACTATAATCAGAAGGTTGGAACATATCTATAGTTACACATAACGTATATTTAATCATGATGGCGTATATACGCTAGTACCCAATAATCAAAGTAGATTAAGAAGTCATAAAGAAACGTTTATACGAATATTTAATATGATAGGACGAGTGCACACAAACTAGTTGATATGCATTTATAAGAAATTTATGTTTCCTAATTAGATATTTCCAATCGCACCAATGCACTCCCATGCGAAGAAACATTCTAAATAAAACACCGTGCGAAAACGTGATTTCTTGATTTCATTTTTTTTTCCAATCTACAAATCACATAATTTTACTGAAACAGAACAAAAAAGACATAAGGTTTTGTAGATGTACAAATCACACGCTTTTAATGAAATAGAAGGGAAAGCAACACATAAATATTTTATTAGGTTGTAAATGTTACAGGTCTTTCTTGTCTGTGTCCATGGCTAATGGGAATAAGGCGGAGGGGGGCTCCAGCAGCGTGCGTTTTCCCGCGAGTGAGCTGAGTTTTGTATATCCTGTTTTTCAAAACCTCCTTTTCTCGTGAAATCCTCTGTCGATCCTAATTTATTACCCCTACGAGAAATAGAATAATCATACTAAATGAGTTAAAATAAAATAATTCTAAATGCATAAAGCATCCGCTGATTATAGAGTAACTGAATTTAATGCTTTGTTCTGAGGATACATAGCAACATTGACCGTGATGGTGTGTATTTGTAAATAAAGCTCCATGACATGTTAATACACCACAAGTGTGTGTCCATATGCAACGAGACACGACCAGCATGCAATTTGTATGCGTGTTTCACTGAATTTGAAACAATTTCTTTCCACAATATAATGGAAAACGAATCGAGAATTTATTAATATTTTCATCTTTTTAGCAGTCATGTGATAAGGAATTATCACTGTAGAGTATAAAAGGCGAAGATAACAAACAGTATATCACTGCATGCCAAGTATTGAACAAAAACTTTTATATGAGAAAACAATCTCTTGCTGTGACCTTCAATTCGTTATTTAGATATATCGACGACGTACCATCTATTAACAATAACAATTTTCATTCATATGTCGATTCGCTATATCCCAGTGAACTCGAAATAAAAGACACTACAGAGTCGCCCACTTGTACTTCATACTTATATATTTTATTGAAAGTAAATATTAACGGAAAACTTACAACTCAACTTTATGACAAACGGGATGATTTCAGCTTCTTCATCGGTACCTTCCCATATTTATGTAGCAATATTCCATTATCACCTGCATATGATATTTATATTTCTCAACTGAAGGTTTTTCAATGACAAGCATTCATTTGAAATTCACCCTTGTTTGTTCCGTATTCTGACTCTTTTAATTAAGATCTCACTTACTTAACCTCCTTCCCCACCTATTACAATTTTAGCAAACATAGCATTAATTTCAGAGGGACATGATTTGAGCTGAACATTTTCAAATTCTATTTTTCTGTTGTTATTGTTTACAACGCTTAACTGAAGTATTTGTATTGATCAACCAAAATTTGAATTTCAGTTGTTGAGTTACAAGCGAGATTCAACACTCACATTTTTTTTCGGATGTGAACAAGGTACGTGTCTTGTTTATGTTAACAGATATATTTTGTAATAGAAAATAGCATGTTTAAAACAAAATGAGATGTTCAGAACACTAGAAACTATTCAATTATGTTCAGATTTAACTTGTAAATTGAAAATATCTTATTTGAAAATATCTGCTTTAAACGACATTTTTACTAATATATTTAACCTATGCAAACAAAAACGTCGCACGACCCTTGTTTAAATTACAAAGAATCGTGTGCTCTGCATTTCCCATGTACATTGTATATCGACAACAGACATTCAAATTTTTCTTGACCATTACAAAGACCTTAGTTAAGCATTCTAAGCATTAAAAATGGAAAATATAAAGTGGAAAATTATCAGATCAAATTGTTTCCATGTCCCTTTAAAGCGTAGAAATGTATTGTTTTGAAGTATTGTGATATACAAACCTCCTACAACATTTCATACAGGTGATATCCTTTCTATAGATGATACACATTGTAACAAATATCAATACCAACACTCCAAATATGGCGCCCAGCCTAATCTCTAGATTGATATGTCTATGATCATCATCTTCTGTAAAAACAAAAAATCCGTTCTAATTAGTTATATCTGTTTTCATGTCAAGATAGTCCATCTATTACAAAATCATTGAAATCAATAATGTACAAATTCATAATGTCGATGTCAGGTATTGCAATAAATTGAATCAACCATTTATTGCCATTTCCCCTACCTTCAGAATAGGTTGTTGGTGAGGCAGTGGTCGTCATTGTGGGAGTTGTTGTTGGAACTTCACAAGACCCTTGTTCTCCTTTTCAGGATAATCATGTTAAAAGACAGGAAGAATGATCACCTTATAATATGTGCTTCTGATAATTTGGCTATATCAAAATCAATTACACTACGTCCCAATTCTGTTTTTCAATATCATTTATCGTTATTGGCAGCATATCAGAAAATATTGAAACATCTCATTGCTACATCTCATTAGTAGTACGTAAGCGAAGCGCGTGTATCCGGTTTAGGAATAATTATCTTACCGAAACAGTATCTTTCTGAGCATGAATCAAGAGCCCCCAGACAATAGGCATAGAAGGATCCACAGTTTCTTATTTTGACGTCATAGTTTCTTGAACAACAGTCAGCAAAACCAACTTTACATACCTTTGCATCTACAATACCCTCAGCTTCGGTCGGTAAAGATCCTGTGAATAAAAATTTAAAAACAATTATGTTCCAATGCTAACGAGCAGTGATCAGTCTCAAAAAAGGCCTTAAATATTGATAATTCCGAGAACAAACTCGAACCTTTGGGAACATCAGAGTTGGGACCAGGTGCTTATGAGAACTAAACTTCGTCTTTTAACTTGTCACAAACAATGCAATCATATTTTCACTACGGATTACTTCGTTTACCTAATCAAGATATAGGGCTCATGGTGAATATGACCGGTAGACAGGGGGTGCTTATTCCCCCTTAGGCACATAATTCCATATATCCTATATCTAGGGTCAGTGTTTACCCAACTTTCTATTTTGTATTGTTTATAGGACCTATGGGATTGATCACTATTCGTTATCTTCACCTTTATAGGAGTTATGAGATTGATCACTGTTCGATATATTCACCTTTATATGAGTTATGAAATTGATCACTGTTCGTTATCTTCACGTTTCACACTACACATCGTATCACTATACATATACATTTTTATTGTTAGCACATTTCTTCAAAATCTAGGTGGTATAATACTATTCAAATCATCAGAGTGATCACGTGGTTATGACCGATTAACAATGTTAAGTGTGTGTCGAGAAGTTTATTGTATAACTTAATGCATTTGTGAAATTGATCATCATCCCCGTCACCATCATTATCATCATCTTCGTATCTTTATTATTATGAACAATATTTAATGTACCATTACAAGGACTCGTGCTTCGTTGAACAATATTGATAAATCATTTGTGAATTCTACTACTTCAGATTCATTAATTTAAACAGTGTATAATTAAGTCATATTTAGGCGAAGAATTTGTTTTATTTTAATTGCGATGGTTGAAATATAAATTTCTCGAGTTATTTCCATAATAGGACACTGTGTTTTGTTATATCATGAGATGTGTATATTTATTTTTCGTTAGTACATCATTAAAATACATGGCATGTCGATATGAAATATCTAGCTTTTTATGTATATTCAAAATATTTTAATTTACACTAAACACTTTGCGGCCTAAATCGAATAATATAAGTGAACAACATTCTAGAAAACGTCTGTAGTATTACCATTCAACCAAACAGGATAGAGCGCGCCACAGCTCAGAAGATTTGGACATTCCGTCAACATGGCGTCCTCCACTCGGTACCAGTCTGGGGTAATATAACGATCGCATAGCCCGTATTTGGAGTCATACTGACAAATTTCAAACCTTGCGTAAGGTTCAAAGAATGTAGATGCATTGGCATGTGCACAGGGATCTAAAATTAGTAAATCCATTCTGAATGAAGCTTTAAAGGAAAACAAATAAACTTCCAAGATGGATTTTTTCCATAAAAAGAAATAATAGTTGATCAACTCACATAGGAATCACCATGCTAACCAATGAAAACATTATGTTTTAATTTTATACATCTATTAACTAGAGTGTATCAATGATATATCTTATGAAAGTTTAAAACATTGTTTTAGATTCTAAGTTAATACCTGCTACGTTGCAGTAGTAAGCAGCTTCTGAAATATAGAAATGCAATGTAATACAATTACTAAAATCAGTATAGAAGTCCATGAATATAAGAAGTTTTAAGATTGAAAACCTCATGGTCTAATAATCTTATTTAATTCAAAACCTAATGTATCGTTGATATTGAATTTGCCTCACGTAAGAAGCTTTGGAAAATGCTGAATATATATAGAATTTTTAAAAACTGTACTTATAGAACTACAAGTAGTAAAAATGAAATCAAAGATAAAATGTATCTAAATAATACATTCTTTTCTTCCATCGTTCCGCGAGTATGAGAAAGAACATTTCACAAAAATTAACCTATCATTACAGTGCATGACGACATGTTAATTCAAATTAACAACTAAATATAATAATGCATGAACATTTATATGTTTATCACAGGACATTGATAAAGGACATAAATATACAAATTAATGAGGAACATATTTTCGACCTTAAGCAAAACTACAAAACGTAACAAAACCCGAGTACCTACCGGAAATATTGCAGATGAGAACGACGATTAACAGCGATAGCATTGCCATTCTGACTGTCACCTTTAAGATAGAAGAAAGCATTACTATTTCTCAATCTACAGAATGTTGGTCAGGGTACTTCCGAATTATTTTTCAATAACCATTATCGAACACAGGATTTACAATGTAAATGTAAACTGAAGTCCAAGAGTGTTTCTGATTCAGAATAGCAATTAAAATAACAGTACAGAAACATAAAAAGAACCGAATCTTCCTCAGACAAACAAAATGTGTTAAATTTAAACAAACGAAAAAGAAACACAAAAAATAGATAAAAATTATCCGTTTCTTCTATTTCAACTTCAAAGCATAAAAATTTAAAAAAAAAAAAAAAAAGACTCTACCTTTAAAAATCTTTAAACCGCCCGCAACATTATCTCTCGTGTTATTTATTACTTTACGGTGGTAAATTTATTGAATACTCTACTTAAGAGTCAGGCGTACGAGGTCACATGTGATTCGTCGCGTGCGCGCCCACTGAGCTGGAGATGATTGACATTTAAATCAGGATCCCTGTAATTGGGAAAACCATTTCGGATTTAAAGATTAGTTTCGTTTAAATAGTGGTATTTTTATTGCATGGCACATAAAAATTTAGCTCTGATATACTCATTGCATCATAGTACTTTGGTGCAAAGAATTCCTCGCTTTCCGAAATTTTACATTCGGCAGTTCTTTATCCGGAATACATTATTACCTTTACTTTACCAATTCAAATACATTTTCAATCTAGCTCGTACTAAGTATGGCAAACATTATTTTAACGCATTGAAATTTTTGCAAAATATCTATGCATAAACATTAAAATTTGTGTGTCCAATTTTTTTAATTTCATTCATTTTTCACTTTCATTCAAGTGTAATTTGATCTTATAAAATGGAGGTACATGTACATGTATTCGTTCCAAATACAACTTGGACATTTAATACTAGTTTTAATATTTATTTTTATATATCTAAATATCGATTTATCTAATTAAGACAATTACCCTCAAGCGCTTGACATGTAAAACATTGAAAACAAATTAAAACAAAGAACAATAAATATATAGAAAAGGGCATAATCAAATAATACTAAAACGGAGGGTTTTTTTTATATCTGTATAATTAAATATCGAATTACCGATTGAATTCAAGTTTTTAGCTTGTTTATGAAAATTACTAATGAATTTCCTCCTTAACTATTCTGGTCAATAAGACTTCAATATCCACCCTATGCATGGAATCACATTCAACAACTTGTAGTTTCTACTTTCAGAAAAAAAGACGTAAAGTTTTTGATTGATCCTCTTGTGCACACAGGGGCACATGTTTGTTCTGTACCTAATATTGTACTCCTTTCAGGATTTATAAGTGATCAGTTTTTGTTGTTTTCGCCCTTCCCTTTCGGACCGCTTTTGATGCTGTATATGCCGGTTTATCTGGGTATGGACGACTGGTTTTTTATATCAGTGTTTGAGGGCGGGGAAGATTATTGTATGTATCGGTGTATCTGGGTATGTACGACTGGGTTTTTTTATATCAGTGTTTCAGGGTGGGCAAGATTATTGTATGTATCGGTGTATCTGGGTATGAACGACTGGTTTTCTATATCAGTGTTTCAGGACGGGGACGATTATTGTTTTTGTCGGTGTCTCTGGGCAGTTTGAGTGAGAGAAATTAACTTATTGTTGTATTTTGTGAGTTAGTATTTGTAAACACGTTCTCATTTTTAGCCTTAAATCCCCGGCATTAGTTTTCAATTGATATCCATGCAGTGGAGAATTAAAATAGCCTGTGGTCGGTCTGTTCACATCTGTTTTTCATTTGTTCTATGAAAAGTGAATATAACGAGCAGTGATCAATCTTATAACTCCTACAGCTCATATGATCATTCATTCAAAATCTTACTTTGTTAAACACCACTCTAGATACACGCACAATTACTCTGCAGTTGAATAACATTATGCTAGAGTTCCTCATTGACAATATCTTCGTGGTCTTTCATGGTCAGGTCTTCCAACAGTCTGGAATTCCTATGGGCACGAATTGTGCTCCTTTCTTAGCTGACCCGTTTCTATATTCATATGAAGCAGAATTTATTCAAAAACTTCTACGTGAGAAAAATATATCGGTCACAGCCGTCGTGAGTCCTATATTTTGATGACGTAAATTTAGCTATTCTTAGCAAACTCAGTGTGCCAAGAACGGCTTAACAATCAGTATGAAACACGCCAGACAACATTTGACCCAATGACATGTTGTATTGACGAACTAGATCGTTATAACGAACATAGAATTTGCGAAATACTGACTTCCATTGAGACTGTTGAAACACCTGTACCATCAACTTGTTTGTCAGTAGCTTACCTCGATTTAAAAACTGACTATATGCAAAACAAGATATTGCATATCGAATCAGTTGAGATATATAAACACCATACACAGATGATAATGGAATATTGCTACATAAGTATGGGAAGTTGACGATGGAGAAGCTGAAATCATCCCGTTTGTCATAAAGTTGAGTTGTTAGTTTGCTGTTAATGTCTACTTTCAATAAAATATTTAAGTATGAAGCAGAAGGGGACGACTCTGTGGTGTCCTTTATTTCGAGCTCACAAGGATATATCAAATCGACATATGAATGAAAGTTATCATTGTTAATAGACAAAACGTCATTGATAAATCTAAATGTGGAATTGAAGGCCACAGCGAGATATTTTTCTTCTCAAGTAGAAGTTTTTGAATAATTTCTGCTTCATATGAATAAAGAAACAGGTCTGCTAGCAAAGGTGCACAATTGGTGCCCATGGGAATTCCAACAGAATGTTAAAAGACCTGATCACCAAAGACCACAAAGATATTGTCAATGAGGAACTCTAGCATATTTTTTTATTTCAACTTCAGAGTACTTGTGCGTGGAATCAGGGTGGTGTTTAACAAAGTAAGTTTTTGAATGACTGATATTTCCGTTTTCCGTTTTTGTTGACGAAGCAATTGCTTATGATGTCGAGAAAAGTCTAGTCTTTGATTTATCGTGAGGAATGGTCGTGTATAGTGTCGAAAAGCCATAGGTTTTAATGTTATTGATTTGAGAAAAATTCTGCGATTTCAAATTTACTAAAAGTTCTTTAGAATTGTTTAGAATCCACATTTGATTAACACCACTTCTGGCATATGTAGTCGCACAGTAAGTTTGAAGTTTCTCCTTCACAGCTGTTAACATTTTCGTGAGTAGCAAAGATAGGGGCTTGGTAGAGCACTTACTGGATCCAGCGATGTATCTTTGTTTGTAAGGAGTTTCATGTAGTTTAGGAATCCAGTATAGGTACGGTAACTCATATTCATTCGATCCATTGACTGGGATATTAAATGTGTCTAAAACTGAAGCATGGTTTTGAAGAATTTCATCTTTTGAAAGGGGAGTTGGAGTATAAGTATGATTACCAAAAGTGGGATTAATGCCAAGTTCGTTTAAAACACAGTTGTAATAATGGGCTTTACAAACAAAGACAATGTTGTTACTAGCTTTGTCAGCTGGAAGCAAAACATTCCTCATGTAACCTATTTAATTCTTTTATCACTTCTGGTTTACTAAACACAGAAGGATAGATAGTACGTACTTGTGTTTTCATATGTCTAATGCGGGATTTTAACATCCCTCTTATGCTTTTAACCAATTCTGACAATGTATCAAGTTCTTCTTTTTCATATTTAGCCCATCGTCTGGCATAATCTTCGACAGAATTCATAATAGAGATGAAGTTCTGTCACCAATTAAAAGACCGAGATTCTCTGTATTTAGGACCTTTTAGAATAAGTGATTTAATGTCCTCATTTTCAACTATATCAACATCACCAGTAATGACATGTCCAGCTGGACTATAGTTGAAAGAAGATGAAGAACATGTTGGTGGATTACGTATAAGATGGTCTATATCTAGACACTGCAAAGTTTGTTTATAATTAAAAAGTTTGGATGCAATAGTAGAAGTATAGCTGTAGGAAATACAGGTTGTAGACTTGAACTTGAAATAAGTTGGAATACACGACTGAACCCTTTTATGACGAAAAATGTTGCGTATGTTGACGGCATCTATTCCTTTGTTTGTAAATTTGAGCTTAAGGAACTGTCGGCATGATTTGGAAGGAATATTACCATGGTCCGTGCTGGTTTATAGAGCCTGTGGTAGGCAACATCCATAATCATAGAGTTCAGTCTATATTCAGGTGTTGAAAAATCCAAGTATAGACTAGCCATAGCTTCTTCAAATAACGTGTGTAAAACTCTAAATGGAATAGAGTAAAGTTTTGTACGAATATGATGTGGAACTAATTGTCTCTTGACATAAGGCAAAAGTGAATCAAACGTGACATCATTTATACTTGATCTTTTATATGAACGATGTCCATGACTGCGTTTCCGTCTTTGGGTATTGGAAAAGAGTCCCATCACATTCACGTTATTTCCTTGTGGACTGGTCAAATTTCCCACATCATATACATTATTATTGCATCCATATGGAAATGCAGTGTCTAGGGTCCTGATCCAGTGATCTTCTCGTTGTCTACGAAAAGAGGTGCTTAATGTTGGATTGTTTGTGTGATCGTAATTTTTTTCTAAAATCCTTACCCCCATGGACAAGATGGAGTGGTCCGGTGCATTAAAATGCTTGTAAAGAAGTTGGTTACTACCATCATTAATTTGAAATATGTGCCCCGATATTCTTTTATTAAGTGAACCCTTGGTTTCTCCCACATAAATTAAGCTACACAGGTTACACTCAATGGCGTAGACAATGTTAGAAGATTTACAAGTCAGATTATCAAACGTTTTGGTACGTCCAGTTACATTACTACTAAATGAATTTTTAGTGATCAGTATATCACAAGTTTTGCAATTTTTTGCAGAACATTTTGAGTTTGAACACATAGGGTCTGAAAAGGAATTATCAAACATATCTCTTAAAGGAACATAACAGTCTTTAATTTGGGTATAAGAATTATGGTTTCTGTACCAAAGCTGACGATCTGACGATTATACATAAGACAAATATTTGATATCTCGAAGGATAATCCGAGGGACACCAAACAGCTGATTGTTCATAGATCGACTTTGCAGATCTAGACCAAGCTGAAATATTTAGTGTAACCTACTAAGTGTATGATACAAGCGTCTGAGTATGAATATGTTAAAGTATTTGTCAAGTTTTAATATACATCTCAAAAAATTTTCAATATATTTTAGGGGGGTATATAAAGCTAGAATATACACAATGGATCAGTGGCGGATATTTGGTTTACATAAATTGACGAGTAAGATTCTTTCTGTTTTAGTTGATGTCAGCAGTACAGAAAATAGATACAAGACACTATTAAAATCTACCACCGCATACAAATTATGCAAACCCAGTGACATAGTTTGATTTATTTTCACTTTGTGCAACACATAGCATAGTGCCATAAATGGGTCAACTTTTATTTATTTTACTATATGATTCATTGAATACAACCACTTCTTTAAATCATTTTCATCCACTTATCAAGATTCAATTCATAGTAACTTTTAAACCATTAACAGCACAGATATTTCCAATATCTGGTTCCAGTACCTTATGTTTCCCTGTTACAGCCATACATATGCTATATGATTGTAAGAACAGGTTTTTGTTCCATTCTTACAAAGGAATATATAAGGAAATGGAATGCTAATAATGCATTTTTTTCTGGAACTGGTGTTAGTAAAAGTTTTTGAAATCATGAACAGAATTTCATCCAGATCAAATGTTTTGTGATAAATGTTTTAGATTTCATAAAAGTAAAAATCAGTTTAGAATTATTATAAAAACAAAGGTTATTTTTCATGAGTTATAGGTTATATGCAAGCATGAATGTGTTGAACAATGAAAAGAATATGAATTGTCACTCAGCTTTCTTACGCCCCAATATTAACACTTCATGTAAATATCCGAGGTTCATTGATGTATCAGTATTGTTTTTCAGTTCAGTAATTCAAATCATGAAAACATAATTCAAATCACACACACACACACACACCTTCCGGTTAAAAAAATATTTTATTGCAAAGGAATAGTAATACACTAATTGATAGCTTATTACAATCAAATCCTAAGGTAACCATGGCCTTTTTCGATCATGCAAGAAAATATTTAATTTTCTGCCAAGTCTTTTAATTTAGCCCAGCAATTTCAACACTATGACTCTAACTACAACACTAAATATTTTTACCAAGACGCTTTATTAGAGAAATTTATTCAACATTTCTAATTTTCTTTCACCTATAATGTAAGTATTATCTAGTTGTTTGTTGTTTTTTTTTTTGTTGTTTTTTTTTGGCCGAAGTGTCTACTATTAAATGTCAATTAGACAATGTAGACAGATTCAATGATGAGATCTAGTTTTATTCACCTTTTTGTGTTTCAGATACCATATGAGAGTAAAATATAATTGTCCTATCTATATCATGTAAACAATATTTGGGAATTGTCAAGCAAACATGGTAATTTTGCTGCAATTAAGACATTTGATATTATTATATCATATGTTGCTTCTTTTTAGATTCATGCTTAAAGATTGCCCGATTCCTGTAGTGAATAAAATGATAAGCATGGTAATATGATAAATAAATATGTACTTTTTTGTTATATGCATAATCTTGTAAGAGAGTCTAGTATTTTGAAATGCATGCACAGATATATACATACATGGATACCTATATACATACAGTAACATACATGCATACATACATACATATATACATATACATATACATATACATACATACATATATATATACATACATACACTACTCACCGTGAATAAGTATAGACGCAGCAAATTAATTTACTTGTGCATAAAAGAAACATTTGTTATATCATAGATACAGATCTTTTGAAGCAAATACATAAGTCTTGCGAATAAATATATTACGGTGGACTTTTAACTTTTCGTATCCTTATATTTATTAAAATACTAGATTTTCTGAATTTTTGAATTCTCTAAATAGATTTTATGTGAACTTTAATTGAAATCATTTCAAACTATTTACCAATACATATTATTTTGCATTTGATGTGAATATAGTAACTTTTATAAGACCCTTTTATTTTTCAACTGTAATAAATCAATATCACGATTTAACAGACTATGCCAAAATATTGAAAGTCCATTATTGTTTCACATATATTGAAGTTGTACCCTTAAATGATTATTTTATTGAGCTTAATTGAAAGTTATACTCAGTGAATTAATTTGGCTCTTTTTCATTATATTGAATATATTTCATGCCAAATTGTGTTAAAACCTTTTGTGTTTACTCATTTATGATGAGTAGTGTATATCTATATATATATATATATTTAAGAAATAAGGTATCATTTTAAAATATTTATCGGGATATAAATACGGGTTGGTCACGTGATCAAATTCCATAAAGCCCGAAACATTTTTTGGTCGGTAACATTGCTGAATTGTGTTAACAACACGTTTCCATACATTTCAAATTGTTGACGTCCACAACGAAGCGTCATAGATGTTCAAAATGACGACAACACAAAACAAAGTTCCATAAAATGAAGAACTGTCTTAATTATTAAGAAGCTAGAAAGCAAGTATATCAACATATACTTATACATTAACTCGGGAGCATATAATAGGAAATTCTTCCATATGTCTAATTTTAGGGGGTGGGGAAATTATAATTAAACCAGGGTGCGCAATGTTACACTTACAGTTGTGATGCGCTTTCACTTTTGAAAAGTGAAAGACGTTGAAGACCGACTTTGGAAGATATTCTGTGGATATTACGGAGTTAACAGAAGACTGAGATAGAGGAACACGAAGAAGGGGGGGGGGCAGTCATCAGGTGTAGGCAAATCATTTATAGACAGGACAGAGGACGCAGCTCTCAGATGAATCTCCGGAAAGAACTGAACATCGCAGAGAATGTGGAACTGCACGAAGGTAAGGGACTGTTTGAATTTGGGTATGTAATTGTTGACAAACATGAACTCACTGAACGCTTCTTTTGACTCGATAAATTTCTGTAATAGGTTTTTAACGACGCCTCGCTTCGATGTCCCGACATAAACTTGGAAACCGACATCAATCACCTATGGCTGCTGTGGCACGGTTCCAAGCAGTGTGGTGTGTAGGTCTTAGTTAATACACTTTGACGACTTATCGGCCATACATCCTGTGAATGACATTTTTGCTAATAAAAGCCTAATGTCTAGCAGTAGGTACAATTCCGCATCACCGATGACCAGGGTGAAGTTGTACATAGCAAACGAAAAATTAGACATACAATAGTAAAATATTGTTTACAGAAATGCTTTTATCAATTATGGATGAAAGTCCACTGCGTGGAATATAAATAAAACCGTAAATACATTTTGTGATGTTGATTTCATCTATTGATAGATTTCTGTAGTAAATGAGAGCGATTGCTAGATGTGTATTGCCTTAGTAAAAGTAGTACCTGTTACCTACTTTTAACAAATGTTCATACGCACAGCCGTGACCTCTGTTGACCCCGTAGTAGATTTATCCAGAAATAAATACGTATTGCTTGTAATAGTGTTATGTAGGAGAAAACAGTTGCAAATGTAAATATATATATATATATATATATATATATATATATATATATATAATGATTGAATAGGTACATGTATCCCTAATATTGCGGATGTTGACCATGAAGAGGTTGTGGCGGAACAGATGGTGAAATCCACTAAGATTGGAGACATGGGAGGGAAGCTGTAGAATTAGGGGTGTTTGGCAGATGCTCTAAAGACCTGTCTAAACTGCGGCATGCCATTGCAGCTCACCCATGCTGTTGATATCCAGACTTATGGACTATCGGCTATCATCAAGGTACAATGTATCTAGGTTTAATTGCACCTGTCAATATGTTGGTCCTAATACTAAATGATGTTTGGGCAAGACACACATCAAATATTTAATGCAAGTGTACCTCTAAGTTTTGAGAGGAATTTTTAAATCATTTATCATGTTAAGGGGCGAGATCAAATGTTCCATGTCTGACAAAAAACTAAATTCACATATTAGTTTTCACAAATCCCATATCCCACTTAAATCTAAATATTATGAATGTTGAAACTAATCTATTTTAAAACAAGTAAAAACATGCAAGTCTAAATGACACTCTATTACATTTTTACTACTGTTTATTCACAAATTAAAGTGTACAATAAAACTATTGAATGTTCCTTAAAATGTAATATTATTATGTTGTTTTTAACAGCCACTTGTCTTTTTCCACTAAAGTGAAATCGATGTCGGATGACAAAAAATTAAATGAGTTTTTACTCTCCTTCTCCCTAACTATTTAGATTTGATTTTGTTTCTGACATTGATCTTTTGATCTCGCCCCTAAACATGGTAGACAATCAACAACCATTGGTCAAATTCTGTATGTTACCTATGCCATTGACCCAAAAACCAGAACAATTATTACAAAATTTATACTTGTAAATGTTATTTATTGATAATCAGTTTCTATACAGGACCCTGAATACAAAATAACCCCTAAAGTAATAATCTTGAATACATATAATATTGATTGTAAAATTTGATATTGTTTATTTATTGTGTAATATTGTTTATTATAGCGACACAAACTTCATTAAGATTGTATGTCTTATTTTATGTATATACACACACAACTATACAATTAATTGATTCTTTTTAATAGATACCTTGTTCAAATACATGTTGTCAATACCTGAACAATGTGCCCACAGGAAAGAAACATGGAAGAGTGTGGGATGCAAACACAAAACTAGCAATTGGTATGTTGATTACAAGTGAAATTTTGATTTTACTTTAGATTGAAGAATTTTTATCTTTAATAAAATTTCATAAAGAAATGCAACTTATTTTAGCTCAAGTGAGCATCTCTGATCACCAATTGTCTGTCTGATTGACTGTAAAATTTTCACATTTTCGACTTCTTCTCCAGAACCACTTGGCCAGTTTCAAACAAACTGGACAAAAAGCATCCTCGGGTAGAGGCAATTGTGATTAATTATTTCAATGACAGAAAAAATGAAGTTTATAAACATTTGTTGTTAATGTTAGAAAATCCTTCCGGGGGCTCTGAATGATGCAGAATTATATTACTGTCTTCCCATTCAAAAATTGTTTTCTATATAATGCTACAGTGTATATATTCAATAGGACTGAAATCGTGATTCCAGCAATGGTTCACTCAGGATTGGGAGAGATACAAGTTAATAGCTTTCTTACATCACTAGATATACCCGCAATCCGCCACAAAACCATTTCCCGTCGCCAGACAGAAATAGGAACTGTAGTCCAGTCCGTGGCCAGGGAATCTACAGAAATGGCACTAATGGAAGAGATTGAATTAACAGAGAAATGTGAATACTAAGTCATTTATTTAAAATTGTAGGCTGACATAAAAAATATATATAGATATGGAAAGATGAATTCAACGAGGAAAATATTCAAAGTGTTACTACAGTAATATTTTAGGAATGACTTTAATTCTGGGGCAAAATGATACGAGTATAACCTGGTTTGGGTCAGTTTACGCTTTATAATCCGCGAAAATAAAAATACACAAGAAAATATGTAAGCAAGTGGAAAATCGCGATCCACATGTCAATGTCATGTGGTAAAATGTGACGTATGATTTTTTTTCTTTGGTGAAAGGCGGATCAGCACTGACCCCCTCCCCCTTTTTCCTCAATGAGAAATGTACTTGAAAATGAACAGGACCATTCTTATTTGGTAAATCATTAATTCGAATATATGTTTATTTTAATCTATTTTAAAATTATGCGATCATCATACAGAGAAAGATGATTTACAACAGTGATTAGCGTACAGGTAGATGCTAATTGACAATGAGAAAACAGTGTGTGTATCAAACCGAAGTATCTTATTGTACACGTTGACTTTCTATTCCACAGAAGGCTGACAACAGTGCTGTGATGTAAATTTAGAGAGAGAGAAAAAAAGATAGTTCTGGCTTCTGGTTGTCAAGGGGGTGTGTCCCCATACCCCCATACCAAACTAGGTT
The DNA here is from genome assembly GCF_947568905.1 of Ostrea edulis. NCBI lineage: Eukaryota > Metazoa > Mollusca > Bivalvia > Ostreida > Ostreidae > Ostrea > Ostrea edulis. The sequence goes on along the minus strand of NC_079166.1, from coordinate 90,527,128 downwards.
ATGCAAAAATAACCTGCGTTCCTCAATTGGAATTTGACCAATCAGAGACAAGGATGCAATACTAATTATATTATTATGATATACACATTGTGATACGTTCTCAATTTAGACATCAAGTGTGTGAAAGTATGAAAGATGGTAATTTACATAACGGTACATGTACCAGTATATCAGGATACAAATTTTGATACCCGTCTTTGTATCTCAATATAGCATAATATATGTGTTTGAATGAGGGGCTATGTCCCCTTCAAAGGGGAGATAATTGCAAAAATGCAAATATATGGTGGGTCATATAAAATGTTCTTCACGAGAACCATTGGGCCAGAAAAACTGAAATTTACATGAACGCTTTTTGACATAGTGGAGGGGGTATGTTGGGGTCACAATAGGGGATAAAGGTTATACATGTAACATAGAGAAATTCTTTAGAATTCTTCTCCCCGAGAACCAGTGGGTCAGAAGAGTGATTTTCCTTAAGCTCCCTGATATAAAGTAGATTCAAATTGGCTCAGATCATGGCCCCTGGGGGTAGAGATAGGGAGATATAGGACAAAATCTTCAAAATTTTCTTCAAGAACAGCAGGGCCGTGATTAGTTACATGTACATTAATATACATACATCTTCAGGTAGTACAAATTCAAGTTCATGCAGTTCAGGGGCCCTGTAGGTAGTGTTTACTCCTCCTAGGCACCTGATCCCACCTCTGGTGTGTCCAGGATCCATGTTTGCCCAACTACCTACTTTGTATATGCTGATAGGAGTTATGAGATTGATTACTGTTCGTTATTTTCACCTTTCATCCAATAATAAGCACACCTGAGGTTCCTGGGTTATAATCTCAAGTCTGTCATCTGACGTCCGTTTTTCCGGTAATCTATCAACTTTGATATTTTCAACTTCTCAAAAATCACGGGGGCCAATTTTATCTGGTTTGATGTCTATCAAGAAAAGGGTTCTCAAGATATTGAGCTGACAGTACAGTCCAATGTCTAGTTTGAACCTTAACCTTTAAAAATGTGACCTCAGAATTATAGGGGTCATTTTCTCTTGCAGATGTACCAGTGTACCAGATTTGCTTTCTGTCAAGCAAACGGTTCTCAAAATATTGAATGGACAATATATTCCTATGTCCAGTTTCACCCTTGACTTTTGACCATGTGACCTCAAAATAACTAGTGGTCATCTTCTGAAGATGTATCGGTGTACTAAGTTTGATGTCTGTCAAGTAAAGGATTCTCTAGACATTGAATGGTCAGTATATTCCTGCGTCCAGTTTGACCCTTGACCTTTTATCATTTGACCTCAAAATCAATAGGGGACATCTACTACTTAGGATGTACCAGGGTATCAAGATTAATTTCTGCCAAGCAAAGGGTTCTCTAGATATTGATCGGATATTATATTCCTATGTCCAGAGTAGACTGACCCTCGACCTTTGATCTTTTGACCTGAAAAACGTTAGGTTTTTTTTTCTACTCATAACCAATCCACATATGAAATATCATCATCATAAAGTGAATGGTTTTCAAGATTTTGATCGGACAACATATGGTGTACAGACCGACCGACCGACAGGTGCAAACCAATTTGCCCCTCTTCGGACATAAAAAGGCTGTGTGGCAATTCATATCATTATGGATTCAGAATTATTATGAACAGTGCCGACAACGACATTGAAATTACTGTAAAAGCAAGATTAAGATAAGAAAAACACTGCCAATTTACAAGCAAATGAATATCACAATACAATCACCAATCCATACGATATGCTTCTTGATCAAGACGTGGGTTGCATCGAAAATTTGAGGTTTAAATAACTAGCAGTGTTGTGGCCTATTCAGGGTTTCTATAAATTTCTTATTCGACGTGCGTCGTTTCAGATCCGAAATATTAAGAGAGAAGAGAGAGAGAGAGAGAGAGAGAGAGAGAGAGAGAGAGAGAGAGCAATGTACCGATACATCATGATACTAATTCGTTTGTTTATTTGTTTTCAGCGGAGAGGTTTTCACTTTTGTTTAGACCTTACCAGACGGTGATGAGTGCCACAATTTACACCTGTGTTTAGAACTTAGCGCCGTGGCAGCAAAACATTGATTCCCAATAAGCATTATGATCAAAAGTGAACTACAACTGTAATAAGAATATTTTCAGCATTATCACTGACATTATGTTTGAAAGTGGAAAGAGATTTGAAAAACAATGGCAAAAGAGGAGCATACAGTTTTATGCATAGTCAGTACCTTGATATCTAATCAAACCATCGTGTTCTAGTGTACAAAATGATATTAATGAAAGGCGAGGATAACGAACAGTGATTGATATCATGAATTTAATCTGAGAATCAACCTTTCGTGTTTTTAACCGAAATGAGACATGTTAACTACCTTTCAAGGAATAGTTGCAAAGCAGATTACTTTGTCAACTAGATCATTGAAATACGATCCAAAGGTGATCTGATCTTTATCTTGTGTTGTGAAGTGTATTCCACACAATGAATAAAATGACGTTTCCAAATATTGGAACACTAAATATAAGTAGGGTAAAAAGTTGAAGGTAACGAACAGTGATCAAAATCACAACTCCTAAAGGAAATATAGGTTGAATGTTCTATCTGTATCTATCGTTTCCATCAATTAAATATGTTGAATTTGTTTACAAAAGAACAATATAATTCCGTTTAAAGTCATTGAGTTTGTATACTTCCCTTCCAAGAAAACATGAATGATGAAAATTATAAAGTTCAAGGTTATTAAAGGGAAATGTATATATGTTATATAGTCTTTTTTTTTCAATCAACCAGATGTTATACTTATTAAGTAGGTATGTGCGCCCATTTTGGCATTTGATTCTGTTTTAAGTAAAACAAATATTAGTCACATTAACTATTTATTACCAAATTAACAAAGAAATCCTAGCACATTTACTGTCAACACATGAAAAATGATAAGCAGAGTGTTCTTAATTGCTTGTCTTAAAATGTTTGAACTGTCAGTAGAAACAATTGATGTACGATAAAATTGGTAGTTTCGTAAGAGACGCTGTCAGTAACCATGGAGAATGTTTTGGCACTAGTGTAGAGTTTTGAGGAGTTTTACAAAAAAGGATAAATTGTTTAACCGTTTTTATTTATTATATTGGTAGTATAAATAGTTGTCTTAAAAACGGCATGTAGAATTAATATCAGCCCTGCTGCGTTTCGGAGAAAATAGTGCCTGAAAAGAAGTCATAAATATCCTTTTTACCTTAATTAATGACTTATTTTTAAGAATAAGCAAGAAAATACATATTTTGTAAACACAAGCACAATTATCTAAGTGTTTTCTTGAATTTCCGTTCACTGTACATTGTTAGAAAATTGTTTTCTTAGAAATATTTGCAAAAAGATTAAAAACTCAACATCTAATGATTTAACTGTGGGTACGGTCCTTTGCCAAGGGTATATGATGGGTGATTTCAGTCATTTTCACTTTTCTAATATTTACTATCACTATACACAAAAATGTGAGGGTTTCGTTCAGATTTGTGATTTTTGCACTTTCCACTTTTTAAAGACATTTCTCAATGGTTACTGACGGCTTCTCTTAACCTCCCAAACGGAAGAATGTCACCTCATACACCAAAATAATCTACGAGGCTATCTTTCTTGTAAACATGTATCATGACTGTAGACACATGATACCGTACCGCTAACAAAGCCAATAAATATCACTTCGAAAAGAAAATAAACGTGACGAAAACGTAGTATACGTGTTTATAAAGTGTACGTATGTGTACTAAGAATGTGGGTATAAATTGATTGAGTCAATTACACAACACCCGCAAAAAAATCAGACGGTTATATTGCTAACATCGTATTCCTATGTCCAGTTGGACTTTTGACCATGTGACCTCCAAATCAATAGGGTAATCTTCTCCTGCAGATGTACCGGTGTACCAAGTGTGATGCTTGTGAAGCAAAGGGTTCTCAAGATATTGAACGGACAGATTATACCTATGTCCAGTTTGATTCTTGACCTTTGACAATTTGTCAAAATCATTAGAGTTCCTCTTCTCCTCAAGATATACCAGTGTATCAAGTTTAATGTCTGTCAAGCAAAGGGGTCTCAAGATATTAATCTGACAGTATATCCCAATGTCCAGTTTGACCCTTCATCTTTAAACATGTGACCTCCAAAACAATGGGGGTTATTTTCTCCTGAAGATGTACCAGTGTACCAAGTTTGATGTATGTCTTAATACCTGTAATTTTCACTATGGGAGTTAAAAGCCTTTCCTCCCATTACTTGATTATAGATTTAATCTGTACTAATTTTGGTTCATAGTTTAATTGTGGTATCTTATCTAATCCCATGTCAAAATGTATTTCTAACAAAGTAAATCTGGTGGTACCCCACCTAAGCCTGTAATTTGGCAACAAAGTTGCATTACTATATTATTTTTAACCTAACCATATTACATTAGTTTTTTCATAATTGATATGTAGTCCAGATATTTCTGAAAAATAATCTAAAATTGTAAAGGTTTCTGCGAGAGATTCTTTACTGTCACCAAGGATAAGTGATGTAGTATCAGCTAATTATGAGATTTTTTTTCTACATTATTTACAGTAATGTCTTTGATATTCTTATTCATTCTAGTTTGGATTGCTAATATTTCCGCACATATCGAAACTATGTATGGTGATAATGGATCCCCTTGTCTGCAACCTCTCTGAATAATGATTCTATCAGAGAGATTACCACCTTGACTGATTGCAGATGTAATGTCTGTATTAAAAATCGATATCCAATTCCTAATCGAAGGGCCAAAATTAAAAAGTTTTAGCGCTTTTTTGTATAAATGTCCATGAAAGAGTATCATAGGCTTTTTCAAAATCACTAAGTACTAATAATCCAGGTATATTTTCTTTTTCAGTGTAGTGCATTATATCATAATTAAGCCTTGTATTTTCTCTAATATATCTGTTGGGGATGAAACCTGTTTGATTTTGATTAATTATTTTGTCTAAGTATCTTTTCATTCTATTCGCAATACAGCCCGATGCAATTTTATACACAGTATTTAACAAAGTAATTGGTCTCCAATTCTTCAAATATTGTCTCGGCTTGTCACCTTTTGGTAACACTGTAATAATATCATGTCTTTGTGTAATAGACTGTTATTTTGTACCCATAGTTAATAGAACTAACTACAAAAAGACCAATATACTTCCAACACATTTTGAAGAATGCAGCAGAAAAACCATCAGATCCTGGGATTTATTTGATTTCATTTTGTAAAGAGTATTGGAGGTTTCCTCAATAGTAATGTTACCTTCTAGTAATTCAGATTCTTTATTTGAAAGTTTTGGAACATATTCAATACCAAGATCATTGTGCAAGTCTATTGTGTTTAAATTGCTTTTTAGTATAACTGTGCATATAATATGTTTATTTCCCTTAATATTTCTGATTATTTATAAATTACTGTCCCATCATTACACGCTAATCTTGGTATGATTGTGCTAGTAAAATTTCTAGATTCTAACGTACAAAAATTTTCTCCTTCTTCAATCCATTTAGCTATACTTCTTACATAAATACCATGCACTTATCTTAAAATAATTCATAAAATACCCTTCAGAGTGACAAAAGATAGCAAAATCCAATCTACAAACTCTTTTATATTCAAAATCAAAAAAATTGACTCAAAGTACTGCAATTATTGGCATGGACAAAAAAAGATGGCAGACGACATTTCCAAACAAAGGTAAGCTCTTAAAACTCTCCTTTTTACCGATACCAAACACTATTGTCTTATAGCTTAAATACTATGTGTACACAGCAATATGCACTGAGAAGACCTTGAGTGTGTGTGCTGCACTTTAACAAATGAAATCTTTTTTATGAAACTCAAAATTATATTTCGTATAAAAATGGTAAAAATGGAAAGTTTGATGGCCAATGGAATCGATGGACTTCTCTCTCTTCCTCTTTTTTTTCTCTCTCTCTCAAATCCCACATACTTTCAGCTCATATGCTTTGTTTCTTCTTTTTTTGTGTGTGTTCTTTTTGGGAGGGGTTTCTCTGGATAAAATATTAATATATATCCGATATACCAGGACGTGCACAAAAAAGGATATAGGATAAGATTGATAGTTTCGTAACCTTCCAAAGAATGTCACATTACACACCAAATTGCTATGCGAAGTTATCTTTCTTGTAAAATGCATCATGACTGCAGACACATGATACCGTATCGCTAAAATAACCAATACATATCACTCCGAAAAGAAAAGAAAGGTGACGAAAACGTAGTATAAGTAAATGTAAAGTTCATCTGTGTGTACAAAGTATGTAGGTATACATTGATTGAATAAAATACCTAACACCGACAAAACGTCAGACGGTTATATTACTATGATCTTAAAGAGGTTAACACCCGACATTTGAAGAAATGTCAATTTTTGGCAAGTGTATTTTAATTTCTACGTTGGAGGAGAATTATGAAATTGAAAAGAAAACATTGGGTTGAAATGCTTGTTATTCATAAAACTTTATTTGTCTGTTTGTGTCAACAAGATATAAGCAAACCAAATCAATCATTACATGAAATAGATATATAATCATTTTTGCACTTGAGATACGAAAAAAATCATGATATCAAATATAAGAGTCTAAAAAGGTATATTAGGAGTAATGTCAATTTCTTGAATTTCACATAAATTTCAATGTATTGTCTTAAAATTTGAAATGGAACACAAAATTAGGGGTCGAAGACAAAATTTATAAAATATTGGCGAAAATACTGAATTTTTATACAAAATTTCGAGTAAATACAATTAAACTTTTGTAAGAATCGGTGTTCTGTTTGGAAAATGCATCAACCAAGTTAATAAATTACAAAATTTGATCTAGTTCTAAGCACGGTTGGGGTCCATTACATTGAAATGCCATTAATGAAATTATAATTACTTTGCTATTCTTTTTTAATTAGATTAGATTACAATTACTCATTTTTAGAGCATGTAATTAATTAAATTACGATTACTTTGCAAAAGAAATTAATCAAATTATAAATTACCTTATCAAACTTTATTAGGAAACTAGTGGTAAATTAGATAATCATGGTGTATGAATGATAACACATTTACAAATTTATCTCAGACTACTGCTTCGTTCGACTATTACATTTGATGATCATCAGTTTCTTGAAGGTGCTATCATTTAAACAGCATATGTCATTCCGATAAACTTTGCCCACGACACTCTGGGATGTCAAAATACTTGAAAACTGGAGTTCTACTAGACATCTTCCTTGATCAGGAACATTCAAGAATGATATGACTTTGCCAATTATGGGAATTCTTTTTATAGCATTTAAATTACCTGGGACTCTAAGAACAATACAGAAAGCCTGATTTCACCGTTTCAATTTTGTCAGTGAGATTTGATCAGCTGAAAACCACATGTACTTCCCTTTGAAAGAAAGATACAGAAAAGAGAGAGAGAGAGAGAGAGAGAGAGAGAGAGAGAGAGAGAGAGAGAGAGAGAGAGAGAGAGAGAGAGAGAGAGAGAGAGATCTTTACAAACAACAATGTATACTGACTGTGATATTTGTACAGACCAAGCTTCAATTTCACTTACAAGTGCAGTGAATTTGATGAGCTTATATAAAGACAAACTACCGACAGAAAGAAAGAGAGGGGATAATTTGGTTTTAAATACACACAATAAACAATCTACTCAAGTATCGCATAGAGTTAAGCAATATTGCAATAATATCATGCTAAACAATATCATGGTCCTGGATTGTAATTGAAATTAATTGTAATTAAAAGTAATAAAAACGTAATTGAATTACATGGTGTTTTCCTCAGGTAACTAATTAAATTACAATCACTTGTAATTAAAAAAATCTTCAATTACAAATTACATCCAATTGCTTCAAAAACTGTAATTAATTACAATTAATTACAATTATTTTTTCAATTACCCCAACCCTGGTTCCAAGTCTCACCTACTTGTATCATAAATTATAAAACTGAAATACACGTATAGGAGTATAAAAATAGAAGATGTATTAGATGAAACAGAAACTGCAATATCACGCAGATTTAGCACTTTTTGATTAATCAATCCTTCCACCAAAAATATAGTCCCTGCAAAACCCTATCAAAATTTGAATTGACACAATTTTTTCACTGGATAGGGTTCCGTAATAGATATGTAATATGTTTGCACCAGTTGGATCAGTATTGAACCAGAAACTAGTTAGTTGTAGCATCCTGCGCAGATGTTCTCAAAAGAAAACTTCCTTGATTTCTTAAATCTACAAATCATGTAATGATTTCTTGAAAAGAACGAGAAATATTTAAAAGAACATTTAATAAGATTGTAGGTGATCTGGGCCTTCCTCATCTGTACCTAAGGATGATAAGCCGGAGGGGGGCTTGAGCGGTCTTCCTTTTCCCGTGAGTACACTGGATTTTCTATAGCTGGTCCTCTACCTTCTTTTACTATATTGATATTAACTGTCGATCCTAGTTTAGTTTTCCTGCGAGAAATAAAAGTTGTTAAAATAATAAAGTACTAAATCCATGAAAGATTCTCTCATTATACAGTAACTGAATCAATGTTCAATAATGTGGATCTTGGTCATTTTTACCATAAACAAAAACATTAACCATGATAGTGTGTATTTGTAAATGAAGCTCTATAACATACACATACACTAAAGGAATTGTACATCAAAAAATGTAAAGAGACATGAATAGCATTCAATTTTAGTATGTGTATTTGATGAATTTGAAACAATTCCTTCATACAATATGTTGGAAAATGAAATGGTAATGGACATATCCCCCACACAATATTCGTCGTCTAAAAAACATATTGCAACATTGGAAACAGGTTTGATTTTTTGCATACGAACCAACGAAAGATGAAGATAACGAATGGTGATCAATCTCATATCTCCTATAAGCAATACAAAATAAAAAGTTGGGCATACACGGACCCATAGATATACCGGAGGTGAGATCAGGTACCTAGGAGGAGTAAGCCTCCCATGTTGACCGGTTACACCCGCCTTGAGCCCTATATATTAATCAAGTAAACATTATCCGTATTCAAAATCGGTGAGCCGAGAACAGCCTAACATTCGGTAGAAAATAAGTCAGATAGCATGTGACCCAATCACAGACTATAATGGCAAACTAGATCGTTATCACGACCATCTAATTTGCAAAATGCTGCTTTTAAACGAGACTGTTGAATCCCCTCCATCATCAACTTGTTTGTCAGTAGCCTGCTTCGATTTCAAAACAGATCATACACAGAACAAGCACTTGCGCATATCGAATACATATATAAGTATAATGCAGAAGTGGACGACTCTGTGGTGCCTTTTATTTCGAGTTCACAGGGATATATCGAATCGATATATCACTGAAATTATAATTGTTAATAGATAAAACGTCGTCGATAGATCTAAAATTTCGAATTGAAGGCCACAGCAAGAAATTTCCTCTTCTCAAATTGAAGTGTTTGAATAAATTCTGCTTCATATGAATACAAAAACATATAATGATATAACTTATGTCCGTTTCTTTATACTATATACTGTTTGGGATTGAAAATATAATTCAACAAATACAAACCAACTACTCTAAACAGACATAAGCTAAACGCATTGGCTCTGATACAAAGCTAAATTGCGTCAACCGTAAAAGGCTTTTCAACGACAATCATTCAACAGAATTTCACCCATTTTAGTCCGTGTTCTGCTTTTTCAAACTAGATCAAATTTACTCCATCTTCTTTCACATCTTTTCTAATTTTGATAAATATAGCAAGAATTTCAAAGGAAAATCCATGTATTGCTTTCATATATTGTGATTTACAAACCTCACTAAACATTTCTTAATGTTTATAGCCTTCCTATTGATGAACAACATTATAACGAATATCAATGCCACAACTCCCAGTATGAGGCCCAGAATAATCTCAATGTTGGTATGTCTGTGATTGTTGTCTTCTGTAAGAAATTCATTCGAATTAGCTTGTATTAGTTTTAATATCAATAACTATCCCATATATTACATAATCAATGTAATGAATGATGTGTAAATTAATACCGTGGGGGTCAGGTTTCTTGGTATCCTCATCACCACACACTCCGTCACCTGTGGATTAAAAAGTCAAACAGATATTGCGATGTCACTGAAAGTTAAGTCCAGCGATGTAGATGTAAATATCTTACCAAAACAATATCGAGATGGACAAGTATTGAGGCTTTTCAAACAGTAAGCCGTATATTGGCCACAATTCTTAATCTTGATGTCGTATGACGTCGAACAGCAATTGTCGTAGCCTTTCTGACAAGCCTTTCTTGTGACCACACCGTCCGAAGTGCTGGGTATTGTTCCTGTAAAAACAACAACGGATTGCTTGCTGACAAGTCAAGAAAAGCAGCTTTCAACGTTTAATGTGGATAATTGTAATAACAATTGATGGTGATTGTATATTCTTAAGAAAGTTTGATTTTCTTATTTTTTAGCCAATGATTGTTTTCATTATATATGTGGATATCCTGTAAAATATTATGAATAGTTTGTATTCACCATTAAGCCACACCGGGTAAACTGTCCCACAGCCTAAGAGACTAGGACATTGAGTCAACATTGGAGAGTCGTGTTTGTACCAGCCTTGACCCAGGTGGTTATCACAGTAAGAATCCTCTGTTTTGTATTCACACTGCATTGAACGGTCCTTGGGTTGTGCTAATGTTTGAAGATTGCTTTCGATGCAAGGGTCTGTAAAAGTACAGATAGTTTAGATATTTGTTAGTTTGTAGCTTGCAGTGGGGTGTAGTAATATATTCAATCAACATTTTATTACCATATCGCCTACCTTCAGAACAGGTTGTTGGTGGGGCAGCAGTCGTCGGTTCGGGAGTTGTTGTCGTTCCAACAGTGGTCGGAACTTCACAAGAACCTTGCTCTCCTTTTCAGGTTAACCGTGTTAGAAGACAGTGAAGAATGAAAACCTCATAGTATGTGTTTCTGATCGTTTGGCTATATTAAAATCAATTACACTACTTCCCAATTATGTTTTTTGCTATCATTTATCGTTATTGGCAGCATATCAGAAAATATCTAAACTTCGCATTGCTACATCTCATTAGTAGTACGTAAGCGAAGCGTGTGTAAGGTTTTATATCCGGTTTAGGAATAATTATCTTACCGAAACAGTATCTTTCTGAGCATGAATCAAGAGCCCCCAGACAATAGGCATAGAAGGATCCACAGTTTATTATTTTGACGTCAACTTCTCTTGAACAACACGAAGAAAAACCGACTTTACATGCCTTTACATCAACAATACCCTCAGCTTCGGTCGGTACAGAACCTTTGAATAAGATTTAATACAATTATGTTTCAATATTAAAACGAGCAGAGATCAATCTCATAAACGCCTTAGATATAAAACATTGCACGAAGACCAAACCCGAACCTTTGGGAACATCAGAGGTGGGATCAGGTGCTTACGAGAAGTAAGCATCCCCTGTTAACTCGTCACAGCCAATTTGATCAGCTTTTTACTACGGATGTTTACCTGATCAAGATATAGAGTTCATGGTGCGTGTGACCAGTAGACAGGGGATATATACTCCTCCTAGGCACCTAATTCCACCTATGGTATATCCAAGGGTCCGTGTTTACCAAACTATTTATTTTTTGTATTGTTTATATGAGATGTGAGATTGATCACTGTTCGTTATCTTCACCTTGCATCACTGTATATATAAATGTTCATTCTTAAAATATATTGTCAAATCTTGGTGGTATATTCCTATTCAATTCATCTAAGTGGTCACGTGGGTGTGACCGATGAGAAATTGATCACCATCCCCATCTTCATCATCGTATCATTATTATTGTGAACAATATCCACAATACTCTTCCAGTTGCTCGTGCCTCGTTGAACAATATTGATAAATCATTTGTGAATTCTACTACTTCAGATTGATCAATTAAAACAGTGTATAATTAAGTTATATTTGGCGAAAAATTTGTTTTATTTTAATTGCGATGGTTGAAATATAAATTTCTCGAGTTATTTCCATAATAGGACACTGTGTTTTGTTATATCATGAGATGTGTATATCTATTTTTCGTTAGTACATCATTAAAATACATGGTGTGTCTAGATGAAATATCTAGCTTTTTATGTATATTCAAAATATTTTAATTTACACTAAACAATTTATGGCCTAAATCTAATAGTATAAGTGAACACAATTCTAGAAAACGTCCGTATTATTACCATTCAACCAAACAGGATAGAGCGCGCCACAGCTCAGAAGATTTGGACATTCCGTCAACATGGCGTCCTCCACTCGATACCAGTCTGGGGTAATATAACGATCGCATAGCCCGTATTTGGGGTCATACTGACAGATTTCAAACCTTGCGTAAGGTTCAAAGAATGTAGATGCATTGGCATGTGCACAGGGATCTAAAATTAGTAAATCCATTCTGAATGAAGCTTTAAAAGAAAACAAATAAACTTCCAAGATGGATTTTTTTCCATCATAGTCGATCAACTCACATAGGAATCACCATGCAAACATTATGTTTGAATTTATACATTAGATAGAGAGTATCATTAATACATTTTATGAAAGTTTAAAACATTGTTTTAGATTCTAAGTTAATACCTGCTACGTTGCAGTAGTAAGCAGCTTCTGAAATATAGAAATGCAATGTAATACAATTGCTAAAATCAGTATAGAAATCTATGAATATAAGAAGTCCACTATTTTTCGCGAGTTTTAAAATTGAAAAACTCATCGTCTAATAATCTTATTTAACTCAAAACTAATGTATCTTTGATACTGAATTTGCCTCACGTAATCTAAATAAATAAGCTTTGAAAAAGTGCTGAATACATATAGAATTTTTAAAACCTCTACTTAAAGAACTACAATTAGTAAAAATAAAGTCAAAGATGAAAATGTATTTAAATAATACAATCATTTCTTCCATCGTTCCGCGAGTATGAGAAAGAACATTTCACAAAAATCTACCTATCATTACAGTGCATGACGACAAGCAAATTCAATTTAACAACTAAATATAATGATGCACGACCATTTATAAGTTTACCCCAGGTCAGTGATAAAGGACTTAAATATTCCTATATACAAATTAATGAAGAACATATTTTCGACCTTCGGCAAAACTACAAAACGTAACAAAACCCGAGTACCTACCGGCAATATTGCAGATGAGAACGACGATTAACAGCGATAGCATTGTCATTCTGGCTGTCACCTTTAAAATAGAAGAAAACATCACTATTTCTTAATCTACAAAACGGTGGCCAAGGTATTTTTTCAATATCCATTATAGAACACAGGATTTACGATGTAAATGTAAACTGAACTCCAATAGTTTTACTGATTCAAAGTAGCAATTAATTATTTACAATATAAATGTAAAATGAAGTCTAAGAGTTTTACTGATTCAGAATAGCAATTAAAATAACAGTATAGAAACATAAAAGGAATCAGATCTTCTTCAGCAAAACAAAATGTATTAAAATAAAACAAACGAAAAACAAACACACAAAATAGATAAAAAGTGTCCGTTTCTTCTATTTCAACTTCAAATCATATAAATTAAAAAATACTCTACCTTTAAAAAAATCTTTAAACCGTCCGCACCATTATCTCTCGCGTTCGTAATTACGTTACGGTAGTAAATGTATGGAATACTCTACCTAAGAGTCAGACGTACGAGGTCACACGTGATTCGTCGCGTGCGCGCCCACTGAGCTGGAGATGATTGACATTTAAATCAGGATCCCTGTCATTGGGAAAACCATTTCGGATTTGACAATTAGTTTCGTTTAAATAGTGGCAATTTTATTGCATGGCACATAGAAATTTAACTCTGGTATACTCATTGTATCATAGTACTTTGGTGCCAAGAATTCCTATGCGAAATTTTAGATTCGGCAATGCTTTATCGGGAATGCATTAATTACCTTTACTTTATCAATTCAAATATATTTTCAATCTATCTCGCACTAAGTATGGTAAATATTATTTTAACGTATTACAATTCTTGCAAAATATCCATGCATAAACATTCAAATTTTTCTGTCTATTTTTTTTAATTTCACTGATTATTCACTTTCATTCAAGTGTAATTTGATCGTTTAAAATTGAGGAACATGTATTCGTTTCAAATACAACTTAGACGTTTAATGCTAGTTTTAATATTCGTTTCTATACATTTAAATACCGCATTATCTAATTAAGACAATTATCCTAAAGCGCTTTACATATAAAACATTGAAAACAAACAATCAAACCAAAGAACAATAAATACATAGAAAAGGGCATAATGAAATCATACTAAAACGGTTTTTTCACTGCTGTATACATAAATAATTACAGATTACATGCAAGTGTTTAGCTTGCTTTTGAAAAATACTATGAATCCCCCCCTTAACTATTCTGGTCAATAAGACTTCAATATCCACCATATGCATGGAATCATAATCAACAACTTGTAGTTTCTACTTTCCGAAAAAAGACGTAAAGTTTTTTTTATTGATCCTCTTGTGTGCACAAGGGTGCGTGTTTGATTTTCTATACCTAATATGGTACTCCTTTCAGGATTTATAAGTGATCAGTTTTTGTTGTCTTCACCTTTCCCTTTCGGGCCGCTTTTGATACTATATATGTCGGTGTATCTGGGTATTGACGACTGGTTTTCTATACCAGTGTTTCAGGGCGGGGACGATTATTGTTTATGTCGGTGTCTCTGGGTGCATTTTGAGTGAAAAAAATAACTTATTGTATTTTGTGAGTAATTGCGAAGAAAACAACTGTGTATCATCACTGTTCGTTATCTTCACCTTGCATCTGTACATCGTCCTGTTTTGGTATTTGTAAACACGTTTTCATGTTTAGTTTTAAATCCCCAGCATTAGTTTTTAATTGATATCCATACTGTAGAGAACTAAAATGTCCTGCCGTCGGTCTGTTCGATATCTGTTTTTCATTTCTTCTATCAAAGGTGAAGATAACGAACAGTGATCAATATCATAACTCCTACAAACAATACAAAAAAGATAGTTGGGCAAACACGGACCCCTGAACACACCAGAGGTGGGATTAGGTGCCTAGGAGGAGTTAAGCATCCCCTCTTGACCGGTCACCCCCGCCATATCTGTTTGATGAACTGTTTTACCATATAGTTAGGGGTATTTTTATTGATGGTAATTTATACTTCCTTCCTCTTTTGTGGAATGCTACGCATTATTTTGAAATAACGTCAATTTCCGAATATAGTTGTAACATACGAATTGTGTATTTTGGGATACCTTTTTTTCATCAACACGTAAGTAATCATTAATCATACATAGAGGACGTAGAATTATCCTTCAGTTGTTGCACATAAATGATGTGTTCCGTCTTTTAATAGAGGCTTATTTCAATACATCCCATTCGATGATGCAAAATAGACATAAATTTCACATCAATTCGATCAATGGAATAAGAACCCTTCAATATTTGCAAACATATTTCATATTATTTAATCAATGAATTTGTAGTGATACTTCAATTTCAATGTACCCTTTACATTTCAGTGTGAGAGGCTTTCGGTATAAACTTTCCATATAGGCATGTGTCAATCGTCTGTCTACCAATTCATCGGTTGTATTATTATGTCCAAGATGCAAGATAGATAATAGATATAATTGGTAAAATGGCCGAGTGCAGTCCCTATGAACTAGCTTTAACAAAGTAGGAATATACTATACAAGCATATAGGGGAATCAAAATCTGCGCACATCCATCCAATGGCTGTGCAGATTTTTCAATAAACAAATTGAAATGATAGAATAGTAACATTCACACATAACTAAAGATTTTCTACATCGCATTTTATTTTTAATTTGTAATTCGTCATTTGTAATCTACTCGTGTGCATGTATAGATTGTTTTCAGGAATGTTCAAATTGTACATCTGGTGTAGTTTTATTGCAGTCAGTATTTTGTAGAGTATTTGGTTTATTTATCACATTTTGACTTGGATCTCCCGGAAAAGTATCGGCAGCTATCTTCTGATTTTCATTCTGATCTGTAACATCTGCACATATCCTTTGTTTCACATTTTTCATCCTGCAATTAATACAGAGTCTGTTTTGTATCATTTAGTGTATGATTGCGATAATGGACCCAATGTCAGTCTTTGTAGGATATTATGTCGTGTCTTCACGTTATGAATTTGATATTCAGTTAGGGATATATTACGTACATATCTTAGAATCATATATGAAACTGAACAGAGGAATGTTAAAAGATGTACATACTTTAGAAAATAAAAGGCGGCTTTCAGAAAGACCATGTACACTCCACAGATGAATATGGTCACCGATACCGAAATCAAAACTATGTACTTTGTTTCCAAATCTGTAAAATCCCAAATGTAAATTACATAGAATAATATTCTTCACATATCATAAAACACATATTTTCTCATGTTCTTCGCAAGATAACTTTCTCTCATGATTCTAAAACAGAGATAAAACCTTTGCTTTCCTGGCCTTGTTCTGTATTAATCTGTGTTGTTTGCACATTTGCTGTTGTAGGATATTCACATGATCCGTTTGTACCTTAGATTAGAGAAACTATGAAATTCATAAAAAACTGACGTACATATCTAAACTTTCAAATAATGAGGATACTTACAAGCTATCATGAATAGCAAGCAGTAATTACATCGCCTGTTGTATAACTCGTTACACAAAACCAACTGCATGTATTTTGTCATGAAATCGATGTCTTCAACAACAATATGTATATATATATATATATATATATATATATATATATATATATATATATATAGTTTTATAGAAGCCAATTAACCATCATTCTCTCACCGAAACAGACTCTCTCCGGACACCCATCTAAAGCAGGAAGACAGTAAGAATAAAACGTTCCACAGTTCTTAATCTGGATGTCGTACTGTCCCACACAGCAGTCTGAGAACCCGGTTTTACATAGGGTCTTTGTGACAATAGGATCCCCAACATTGGGCAGTGAATCTGTTATCAAATAAGTTGCTTTCGATATGATTATTAAATGAAGTCAATATTTTTCTTTCTGTAATTAAGTAAATTTGACTTCTATGCATAATTAACGAGGATCAACCTACGCGTAAGTTTGTTGTACTGAAAGAAAGCATTACCGTTTAGCCAGACAGGATAGATGGCGCCACAGCTGTTGAGATTGGGACACTGATCCAGTATTGAGTCGTTTGCTCTGTACCATCCAGGCGTTATATATCTATCACATGGGGAGTATTGACTGTCATGTGGACAGTTCTGGGTTCGGGCGTAAGACTCGAATAACGTGTCAGAAGATGTGCATGGATCTAAAATCATACATTATTGATGTAAATATTCACTACATGAAACCTCTATATCTACACAGTGAATCACAATGACGGTGGAGATGGTCACCTCCTTTTTCCAAAGAGTTTCGAGTTACCTGGTGATGTGCTGCAGTAGTACGTGGTATCTGTAACAAAGAAAGAGACGATGCTAACGAGGACCCTTCCACGAATCAAAATGTGATTAAAAAGCCATTTCAAGACTCGTCCCTACCTGTGGAATGTATAAGTATACTTAGTATGAAGCCAAACAAGGACTCTAACCACGCCATGTTTTGTGTCTTCGTGTCATTCTAGGAAGTAAAAAAAATCTTTAAAAGAACCGTCTTTACGATAACGAAATGTTGGGTGTAACAATTCATTACAGGGCGTAAAAGAATGAGAAAGAATATAACTTACCTATATTTGTTAAAACAATGTTAATATCCAATTCAGTAATCCTCAAAATTAACTGGTCTATTACAAATAGTTCGGAGTTCTCAGAAAGACCTGTGGTTTCTGCGAATCCGCTTTGTTTATGTATTGACTTCCTATATACGAAATGGGCTTTAACGCGATCAACAATCACGGAGTCTAATATTTCACGTATGCGATTTAAACTCCAGACTTGACATTGCTTCGCTTGCAAGGTTTTTTGGGGTCAATTAACAAGTGCCGATTACATCCTATAACCTGGTGTCTGTTACACTAAGACATGTAAACATTCCTTAGAAGTGCACATCTTTATAGAAAGCATATTAGCAATTTGATTTATCCTATCGATATAATCGATATTCATTCAAATTTAGGGAATTTATTGCTGAAAATAATAACACAAGATTGATTGTTAAAATACCGTATTTCATGTATACTATCATACTTACTCCTTCTAGACAACAGGACCCTTATTCACACAAAATCTTATGACCAAGCTGAAAAATATAATTCTATCTGATAATCAACTACCAATCACAAGGTCATAAGTATATATTCTACTTTGATAAACCATGGATGTACTTTACATATTAATTAATAAAATCTACAAGAGATGAAAAATAAGAAAATTACAGTGTTTGTAATTTTTCATCTTAGTCGTAGGCTATTTTGTGAATAGGTGCCCTGATCTTTCAAGTTTTCCTGGTTTGTCCTGTTTTTGAATTTGTATTCTTTATAGAATTGATGAAATTATGTATTGAACAAGTCCGCGTTTGCCCTTCTCCTAATGTTGTATTTTGTATGAGACTTATGATTGGTCATTTTCCCTTCTCCTAATGCTGTATTTTGTATGAGACTTATGATTGGTCATTGTCCCTTCTCCTAATGTTGTACTTTGTATGAGACTTATGATTGGTCATTGTCCCTTCTCCTAATGTTGTACTTTGTATGAGACTTATGATTGGTCATTGTTCCTTCTCCTAATGTTGTATTTTGTATGAGACTAATGATTGGTCATTGTCCCTTCTCCTAATGTTGTACTTTGTATGAGACTTATGATTGGTCATTGTTCATTATCTTCACTTGCTCGCTGTTCGTTATTTTTACCATTTTGATTTTCAGACTCACTTTCTCACAAATGTACAATAAAGTACTGATGATTCTTTCTAGTTTGGCGCTATGATATCACGTATTTCATTTTACGGATGATTTTCTCTATTAGAAATGATTAACGATGCCTGCTTCATTTACACAAGTTGTTTGATTTCTACAGATACGCGTTTCATTACACTATATTACATAATTTGAACACAGACACTTTTTTCACTTTGGACATTCAATGAGGCTGTTGGAATATCTCTTATATCAACATATTTGCTAATAGCTACCTTGATTTAAGAATCACTGTGAAAGGTGAAGATAGCGTACAGTGATCAATCTCATAACTGCTATAAGCAATACAAAATAGAAAGTTGAGAAAACACGGACCCCTGCATATACCAGAGGTGGGATCAGGTGCCTAGGAGGAGTAAGCATCCCCTGTCAACCGGTCACACCCGCCGTGAGCCCTATATCTTGATCAGGTAAACAGAGTTATCCGTAGTGAAAATCGGTATGTCAAGAACGGCCTAACAATCGGTATGAAACACGTTAGACAGCATTTGACACAATGATAGGTTTTATTGGCAAATTAGATCGTTATAACTTCCATACAATTTGCGAAAAGCAAACTTTAAACTAGACTGTACGAAGCCCTTCGCCATCAACTTGTTTGTCAGTAGCCTGCTTCGATTTAAAATCTGACCATGTAGAACACTCTCCCACCTATCGAATCCGTTGAGATACAGCAACCCATCTACAGGTGATGATGAAACATGACTGCATAGATATGGAAAGTAGACAACGGAGAAAGAGACATTTTGGGGGATTTTCATACAGCTCAATTGTTAGTTTGCCGTCGACGTCTATTTGCAATAAAACTTTCACCGGTATAAAGGAAATATGGGAGTCTCTGGTGTCTTTCAACTTGATTTTGAGGTAGATGGGATCGACATTCATGTATAAATGAAAGTGAATATTGTTACTAGTTGTTGGTGTATCTAAATCTCGAGTTGAATGCTAGAGCAAAATATCCCTTTTCATGTAGAGCCTTTTGGCTAAACGATACATACATTCAATACCTACTTAGTTTTATGATCATGGTTTCCATTATATATATATATATATATATATATATATATATATATATATATATATATATATAGTGGAGCCTCGGTAATCCGGACGCCATTAATCCGGACGCTTCACCTTCCGTACGATTTTTCTAGGAAACGGAATTTTTATACATTATTTTGCATCATTAATCCGGATATTCGCGTTCCGGATCCGGACGGTCACTTTTTACTACAAAACGTTGTAGTGCATTGAAAATTGTACCGTTAATCCGGACGGTAATTTCGTTTAGGGAAGGTCTGTGTCGGACAATTTTAGCAAGGCGTAAATTATAAAGAAAACAAGCCAAACTGTCTAATTTAAGCGTTTACCTGTACCCTGTCAACACCTCCCTTTAATTAGGTGGTGTGTGATGATATGTCAATTAGATAGCACGTGCCGATCGAGACATTGTATTGCCAAATTTCGCACATAAGATTTTTATTGTGTGTAGTGTTGAATTTTGTAAATAAATCTGTAGCATATTATTTTATAGTCTTGATCAATAGTCTAATAGTATCAATGCAAGGTGAAGATAACGAACAGTGATCAATCTCATAACTCCTACAAGCAATACAAAATAGATAATTGGGCAAACATCGACCCCTGGACACACCAGAGGTGGGATCAGGTGCCTAGGAGGAGTAAGCATCCCCTGTTAAATTGAACATCATGCCGTAATGATATTTTTTTTACTACTATACATATCAGTTGTACTGATTCGTAAATTGATATCGGTTTATTCAAATCTAAAGAGTGTAGATTATACTTTTAGATTCTGGATTTTATACTGTTGATTGGCGTGAAATATACATGTATGTTCATGCAGATGTATACGTAGTAAGTTTTTAACGTTTAGAATGTCACGCATGTAGAATGTACCTGTGTACGATTGGATCTTGTTACGATGTTGTAGAGCTTTATTGCTTTCGAATTTTTAAACTCTGAGTAGTAGTGAGAAAATTACCATTTTAAGGAAAATGACAATTAAATTTTGTATGTACCCATAATGTTAGTTTTACCCGAGTTTTGTTCCGTTATTATCGCATCATGAAAATAATAGGTGCGCGTGGCTAGATCAAAGCAGTAGTAGGTCTTCATATTACGAGCTTAAATGATTTTGTTCTCTCGATATTTTCTTGTATAATTATAGAATAAGAAATATAAACTCTGGCAGATTGAATTTTGGTTAAGGAATGTTGTCAACTGACATGATACATGTAATCACGAAATTCTTATATTCTTATATTAACTTTGGACGATGAAGATTGTTTTAACAGACCGTCGAACCCGTGAATCGTGACAGATGGAAATTACCGGCCTCTTTAAGAAGTAAAAGTGTGATGAAATGTTTGAAGTGTAAATGATTATGTTAGTTACTAATGATTTATTTACTTATAGTTACTTAAAGTGCTTCATTATTTGTTTTAGTGCATACGGTACACAGTTTTGTATATTTATTTGAAGGGCTCATACATATGCACAATGTAAGCACAGGCAAATACCCTGAGCACGTACATTAAATTTTAGAGCTTTGAAATACATGTAAATGTTAACATTATCATAATTTATTTACTAATGCAAATGGTCAAATTCCATTATAGAATGTGTTTAATTCATCATGCATCAATAAAGTAGGCATATATTGGTTACTTTTGTAAAGATAGAACATATGCGATTCAATTATCCGGACGCTTCATTTATCCGGACGATTTTGCTGGAAACCAAAGTGTCCGGATTAACGAGGCTTCACTGTGTATATATATATATATATATATATATATATATATATATATAGACATTATTTGTCGAAATGCGCATCTGGTGCATCAAAATTGGTACCGTATAAGTTTTACATATATATATGCATCTCTCTCTCTCTCTCTCTCTCTCTCTCTCTCTACTCTCTCTCTCTCTCTCTCTCTCTCTCTATATATATATATATATATATATATATATATATATATATATATATATATATATACCCACCTTATTTGATTGCAGGCAGCCCTATTTCAATATTTCATTATGTCTTTGTGGGGGTTCAGATTGCATAATCATACCTATGTGATACATTTGTTCTTGTACTTTTGTTTTCGACTCATTCTGACCCCCACTAGCTATTATGTTATATAACTTCGTCATTTTTAGAATATACGACATTTTTTTCAATTCACATTACTGTCCTGTTTTCACTGCCTTTATTAAGTAACAAGCACAGACTACTTGGCATGTCGTATTAACTAAGGAACAGGAGTATGTAACTATGGTAGGTAGATAGTGACTTTTATGTAACGTGTTAATTGTGTATGTTCTATTGTTATTTAGGATAAGTAAAATATGGTAAATATATGTTTTGGATCAGCTCTTTGGACGAATAAGGCATGTCCTAATTCGCTCCACTTTTAACATTGATTGGCAAGCCTAAAGACCAAAAACATGTAGTCTGCGTTGTAAATACGTTTGTAGATTAGTGTAGTTGTAGTGCTAGATGTATTTATATGTAGTTTTTGTTATTATGCTCTGTTGATATTGACCACATTATGTAATTGTTTTCGTTTGTCCTGAAGAAGGGTCCCGAAAATTTGACAATCTCGTTGTTCGTGTCGTTGGTCATTTTAGTGCTTTGTATAATTTTTTGTATTTGACCTTGTATCCATGTTGTGGATCCGACACTTTGAGGTATCGGGTGTTGTTGGAGCTTTAGTGCTTTTATATATATATATATATATATATATATATATATATATATATATATATATATATATAGCAATGACCTCTTAAATGATGAAGTTCATAACTGCCCTGAGCGATGAAATATTTAATATAAAACACAGAATATTTCACTTTTATTTGGATACCTATTTCCGTGGTTAAACTTACAACCTCCGGAAACAAATATCCTAGCAGCATGTATCCAGCTCACTAGACCGCTCGACCATTTAGGCAAGTCTAAAAACTTTCGATGACGATGGAATTATCGCCACGCTGTCACACACTACACGGTCATTGAGAATGGAAATGGGATACAGTTATTTAATATACATTTAAGAGCATCATACATGATACACATTGCATTTGAAATATTTTATATAAATTACAGAAATAGTAATGAACTCTTAAATGAAAAATATGACAGCACTGTCATTGAAATCATGTTATCTACTCTTTCGCACTTGACCAATCAAGTGACGGTTTTCGCTACCATGAAAATTTTGAAGATCTGATTTAAATTACTTAATTCCCAATGACCTCTATGTTTCAGCATGTGCTTAATTTGGCTACTTTCGTTTTTAAGGCGTATTTTCAATTGATTTTGATGGTTATTCTGCAATTCTTCCATTCATGAGGAAGAACATTTTACACAACAGATTTTTAAGTCTATGCATTCAATTTGAATGCCGATAAAGAAATATTTTTATCAATTAATCAACCTCTTTCTCTGTAAAAACAGAGGTGGTTTTAAATAGTATATCAATTATCAAAGCATGGTATCAAGTATTATCTGGATCCCCTTGGGGTTTTGACTTTCAACATTGAAGATTGACATTATCAAAACCATCATGTAGTACATGCAGCGATTCTGTTCTTCGTCTTTTGTTTGAATTATTTAGACCGTTGATGTTTAAAACTTTTGGCACTGAATGAAGTGTTACAAGAATTATTTTGACGTCACAATTAGTTTTAGAATTCCAATGACTGTCAAAAATATTATGAATTTGACAACAATATTTCAACGAATGTAATTGATATATTTCGAGTGTTTCATCAGCAATTTTCAAATGAAATAAAGCATAATGTTGATTAGATAATACATATTTTATAAGGACAATCACTGTTCATAATTTTCTCTATATGCTGATCTGAGACTCGTTTCTCATTGAAACTTTACGCCCCCAGCAATACAGAGTCAGAATTTCATTCAATCATGCCCAAGTAATAAAAAGTGGAAAAACAAACTTTATCCTGATGACAAACCTAGATATGTATAGATTTATGTATTTATGGCACATTGTATCATCATCTACAAAAAATACACTGCTATATAACGAGCCATTTATTTTACAACATACACGTATCATCTAGACAGTTCGAATTTGTGTAGAAAATAACATATAAGGATTGTTTATTTATAACTCGGAAGGGAAATATTTTACTGTACACATTTTAGAAATAATATTAGTGAAAAATGCAGATTAGAGAAGTAATATTAGCGAAAATTGCAGATTACAGCAATAATATAAGTGAAAAGACAGATTGTAGAAATGATATTAGTGAAAAGTGCAGATTGTAGAAATAAAATTAGTGAAAAGTTACTTTTTCTAATTTAATTTTAAAAACGCATCTATTTCTGTATCATTGGTTGAATAGAAAATGTTGAATTATAAAGTATTTTTATATCACAGGCGCATGTTTTCTTTGAAGGACAAGGTACGGTTTTGGTAAAAATCTGCCCTGTCCTGGAAACTCACAAAATCGCCGGGAAGAATTAGGCCTAAACCGTACCTACTTCTTTCCCACCCTCCAGATGCTAACGACTGAACGGGAAAATACTAAATCAAGACACCATTGTTAACTGTGATTATGAAATGATATTATTGATCCAATAGGACATGTTGAATATTTAATTTATCACGGTCGTTGTGCATTTTCTTTAAATGCCCTGAAAACATGCCTTAACTCTGATTGTCAAATGCAAAAACGGTGTAGATTTAATCTAGCAGGCAAATGTTCAGATCGGTGTATACAATGGCTACAATCAGAAGCAATGACACAGAAACTACACTTGTAAGAATCAGGTTTTTAAATACAAAGACCTAGAGAAATACTGATAAATCAATCAAATTACGAAGTGTTTCCGAAAATAAAGTTGTAAATAGTGAACTAAGATTGATTATGTGAATATGAGATTGAACACTGTTCGTTATCTTCAATTTTCATCCATTCTCTTTTTTACCCTCTAGTCTATACTAGATTTCTTATTCATAATTTTTAAATAAAGTGACTGAAATGATTAATTTTAAAATATCTCTTTTTCTATTAGTTTCTTAATTTAAAAAAAAACTATTCTGTTTCCATTGAAACACTCGTAGATCTGTCAAACGTGTTTGCATGTTGCGCTACATTTTCCAAAGAATTGAGCTGAATGCTTATCTCTCGATTTCTTGAAAGATGAAACGTCCATTACAAATGGTATTTGACATTATTCGCGAAGTTATCTACTTAATTTTGCTATCTACTTCACGTAATTTTATTAATGATTAAATTCAATACCGATGCATATAACAAATGTAATAATTCTATGTTTTCGTTTTTGACACGGCGGGTGTGACCGGTCAACAGGGGATGCTTACTCCTCCTAGGCACCTGATCCCACCTCTGGTGTGTCCAGGGTCCGTGTTTGCCCAACTATCTATTTTGTATTGCTTGTAGGAGTTATGAGATTGATCACTGTTTGTTATCTTCACCTTGCATTGTAATCTATGACGTCGGGTTAGAAAAAAAGACGCTTTTGATATATGGCCGTCGTATTAAAAAAAAGAGGCTTTATTTGTTAATCTAAAGATGCAGAAATAAGTATATATCATTGAATTCTGCAGACTCTAGGCTTCTAACCTAGTTAAATCTTTTGGAGATTAAAAACGCGGAATATTTAGGCCGGAAATGTATCTGAAATTATTCATAATACCGCTGATAACAATACACAAAAAATGTCCCCTTTCCTACAGTACTAGAAATATAACCTCGATGCTTCTGCCAATGGTTAAGACAACCTTGAGATATATAGACTGATTACCTTTGTCTTTAAACCAACACATCAGTTTCTTCTCTGCTCACTGTCAGTTTAAAATTTCTTAATCTACTAAATCAGTAACGATACCATAGGTATATCGTTCAATGTCTGTGCAGTTCAAGCCCAGTAGCATGCATTAGCGACACCAGCAAGAGATAAATGTTTCTAATTTCATTTCTAAAATTGACAAAGTAAATACACCAGTGGTGACGTATCATTCCTCATTAGAAACAAACAAAGTGGCTGCACAACTAAAAGATGAAAGTAACAGAAGATTTTAAGACATATATTGAATTTCATTGTTAAACGTCTTCGTCCTGGAAAGTACAGGGTCTTGTGGGCATCATCATACTTGATAAAATATCATACACAATTTGAGTCAATAATTCTGTTGTATACAAAATGGAAACCACGTTATATGCATTCAGGAAATTAACATCAATCATGGGTGTCTTTCTGTTTGGATTGATTGGATATTGTTTTACGTCCCTCTCGAGGATATTTCACTCATATGGAGACGTATCTATTTTGAAGATTGGAAAGCAATCATGTATTTTCGCATATGCATACAGTAACATTCCGTAAAGCTAAGTATTTACTACAAAAATCATAGATCTCGGGAAAAGTTAAAGTGGTGTGCAATAAGAATCGAAAGAATAAATTTACAGGATTTCCACTGGAGATTCCACTTGAGGTATATGTAGATACATGTCCTTGTTTTTCCAGATGTCAGATAATCACACAAGACATCTAGTCCTCCAAAGATAATGAATAATCAATGCATGTCAATTGTAATTGGGGCATCCTACTCTACAACAAGCATCAACGTCAGTAATTCTTGGAATTACTAAACTTCCTCAGAGAACCGTTTAAATATGTTTAAATGTCCTTGCACATTGTGAACTGTGTATGATAGTTCTAGAGAATGTATTCAAGGAGGTGTCATTTAAAGGTAAGCGCAAATTTGGTTAATTCTTATAAAACACATACATAGTCCGGTGAACTACGACATATTTGCGTATGCTTCTTGCAACTTTTACTGTCATGCGAATAACTTTTCCAACTGAAACATCCTTACTGCTTCACGTCTCTCAGTGATCTGACGCATTGATTATCCTGTATTGTTTGAGATTATTGTTTAAGAAAACCTTGATACCCTCTCAGAATGGATATAAAATATAAGAGGGATTTTACAATATCGCATTGGACACATTAAAACATAAGTACCTACCATATATCCATTACCATCCATTTCCAAATCAGATCGTCATAACGACCATAGAATTTCCGAAATGTTGATTTGAAAAATATTCATTGTAACATCAACTTATTTGTCGTAAGCTTGTCTTGATTTCAACATTCATCGTACATGTATTCAATATCGAATGCGCTGCGAGACGTAAACAACATATGCAGGTGAATGGGGTAAAACCTCAGTTTTGTCTATTCTTAGTTACTATGCTAACCTCAGTTTAGTTTTATTTTATGTCTTTCTTTTTATTGATTTACTGTTCTTTGCTTTAATCTTTTACATGTAACGCGCTTCACATTTTTTTTTCTTGTTGATAAGGTAAAGAGCCATATGAATGTACAGTGATGATAATAATAATAGAATATAGATGCACATTTATGAAAGGTTCACTACAGAAATGCTGAAATCATCCACTTTGTTATAAAGATGTGTTGATACTTTGCAGATAATATCTCTTCTACATAATATCTAAATATAAAGCAGATATGGAAGACCATGTGGTGTCTGTTAAATTGCATCCAGGTCTCTTCATCTGATGAAAGTCTTTATGCTAATTGAAAAAATAATAACTTGAAAAGCAGAATCGTCTGTACTGGTTTTGGCCTTTTGAAACTCCATTGCTTCATTTCAAACGTATTCAAATGTATATTTGCAAACATTAAATTTACATGTTTTTATTTTGAAGTTATTTGATAGAAAGGGTATTCGGTTCAAGCTGATACAGAATAGTTGTTAATAAAAACGTAGGGGAAAGTAAAATGTACTGATGTATTTAGATAATACTATTCTTCAAATGCAGATTAATTTTTCTTAGAGAAATGGAGTGGTTTATCAAGCATTATTTTTTTCATAAATAAAAAATTACAAATGAATGAATGCAAAGAAAACACAAATATAGATGATATAAATAATCTATCTGAACAAACTATCGTAATACAAGTCATTAATTTCTTCATGAATATTCTAACTGTTTTGAAACATAAAAATAAACTACAAATATAGAAAGAAACTTGGGCCTACATATTTCTATAGCATCCACGGGAAACCCTTCCCACAAATTTTGATCCGTTACGAATCACACAGTGTTCTACACACATGTTTTAAGGCATGTAGCAATCCCCTCCCCTCTCCCGCTTTTGACAACGTATGTTCACTGTCAATAGCAATGCTATCATATCAATAAAAATCACTCAATTCAATAAGAAAGACTCTTTTTATCATTCCGTTCAACGTTTTGAAATTAAGGCACTTAAGAAGTTAGTTCCTGAGCTTTTGAGCCTTTTATAAGGACAATCACTGTTCATAATTTTCTCTATCATGCTGATCTGAGACTCGTTTCTCATTGAAACCTTACGCCCCCAGCCATACAGACTCAGAATTTCATTCAATGATACCCATGTAACATAAAGTGCAAAAATAAACCTTATCCTCATGACAAACCTAGATATATATAGAATTATGCATTTATGGCATACCGTATCAACATCTACAAAAATACACTGCTATGTAAAGAGCCATTAATTTTACAACATACACATTTCATCTAGACATTTCGAATTTGTGTATAAACATATCAAGATTGTTTATTTATAACTCAGAAGGGAAAAATTTCAATATCCAAATAGTAGAAATAATATTAGTGAAAAGTGCAGATTGTAGAAATAATGTTAGTGAAAAGTGCAGACTGTATAAATAATATTAGTGAAAAGTTACCTTTTCTAATTTGATTTTAAAAACGCACCTTTTTCTGTATCATTGGTTCAATAGAAAATGTTGAATTATGAAGTATTGTTATATCACAGGCGTATGTTTTCTTTTAAATTTCCTCCCTCTGGATGCTAAAGACTGAACTGGAAAATATTAAATCAAGACACCATCGTTAACTGTGATTATGAAATGATAGTATTGATCCAATAGGACATGTTGAATATTTAATATATCACAGTCATTGTGCATTTTCTTTAAATCACCTGATAACATGCCTTAACTCTGATTGTCAAATGCAAAAGCTGTGCAGATTTCATCTAGCGGCCAAATGTGCAGATCGGTGTATACAATGGTTACAATCAGAATCAATGACACAACAGAACCTACACGTGTAAGAATCAGGTTTTCAAATACAAAGACTTAGAGAAATATTGGTAAATCAATCAAATTACGAAGTGTTGTTAAAGATAAAGTTGTAAATAGTGAACTAAGATCGATTATGTGAATATGAGATTTTCCTCATTAGAACCAAACAAACGCTGTTCGTTATCTTCAATTTTCATCCATTCTCTTTTTTACCCTCTAGTCTATATTATATTTGATATTCATAATATTTAAATAAAGTGACTGACATGATTAATTTTCAAATATCTCTTTTTCTATTAGTTTCGGAATTTAAAAACAAACTATTGTATGTTTCCATTGAAACACTCGTAGATCTGTCTAACGTGTTTGCATGTTGCGTTACATTTTCCAAAGAATTGAGCTGGATGCTTACCTCTCGATTTCTTTAAAGATGAAACGTCCGTTACAAATGGTAACTGAAATTATTCGCGAAGTTATCTACTTAATTTTCCTATCTACTTCATGTTTGTTTTTTTTTTAATGATTAAACTCAATACCAATGCATATAACAAATGTAATAAATGTATTTTTTTATTTATTGACAAATTGTATACTAAGACGTCGGGTTAGAAAAAAGACGCTTTTAATACACGGCCGTCATTTTCAAAACGAGGCTTTATTTTTTAATCTAAAGATACAGAAATAAATTGTATATCATTGACTTCTGCAGACCCTAGACTTCTAACCCAGTTAAGTCTTTCGGAGATTAAAAACGTTAACAATACACAAAAAAGTGTCCCCTTTACTACAGTACTAGAAATGTAACCTCGATGCTTCTGTCAATGGTTTAAGATAACCTTGAGATATACGGACGGATTACATTTGTCTTAAAAACAGCACATCTGTGTATTTTCTACTCATTACAAGTATACAGTTCCTTTAACTAATTAATCATTAACGATATCTTACAGTTGTATCGTTCAATATGTGTGCAGTTCAAGCCCAGTAGCATGCATCAGCGACACTAACAAGAGATAGCTGTTTCCAATTTCATTTCTAAAATTGACAAAGTAAATCCACCAGTGGTGACGGATCATTGCTCATTAGAACCAAACGAAGTGGCTCCACAACTGACAGATGAAAGAAACAGAAGATTTGAAAATATATATTGCGTTTCAGTTTTAAACGTCTTCTTCGTCCTGTAAAGTACAGGACCTTGTGGGCATCATCATACTTGATAAGATATCATACACAATTTGATTCAATAATTGTGCCGTCTACAAAATGGAAACCATGTTATATGCATCCAAGAAATTAACATCAAGCATGGGTGTCTTTCTATTTTAATTGATTGACTATTGTTTTACGTCCCTCTCGAGGATATTTCACTCATATGGAGACGTTTCTATTTTGAAGATTGGAAAGCAATCTTTTGTATTTTCGTATATGCATACAGTAACATTCCGTAAAGCTAAGTATTTACTCGAAAAATCAGAGATCTCGGAAAAGGTGAATGTGGTGTACAATAAGAATCGAAAGAATAAATTTACAGGATTTCCACCGGAGATTCCACTTAAGGTATATATAGATACATGTCCTTGTTTTTCCAGATGTCAGATAATCACACAAGACATCTAGTCCTCCAAAGATAATGAATAATTAATGCATGTCAATTGTAATTGGGGCATCCTACTGTATAAAAAGCATCAACGTCAGTAATTCTTGGAATTACTTCTCTTCCTTAGAGAACTGTTTAAATGTCTTTAAATGTACTGGCATATTGTGTTTAAATCTGTTGGCACATTCTGAACTGTGTATGGTAGTTCTAGAGAATATATTGAGGGATGTGGCATTTAAAGGTAAGTGCCAGTTTGGTTGATTCTTATAAAACACATACATAGTCCGGTGAACTAAGACATATTTGCGTATGATTTTTGCAACTTTTACTGTCATGCGAATAACTTTTCCAACTGAAACATTCTTACTGCTTCGCGTCTCTCAGTGATCTAATGCGTTCATTATCCTGTATTGTTTGAGATTATTGTTTAAGAAAACATTGATACCCTCTCAGAATGGATACAAAATATAAGAGGGATTTTACAATATCGCATTGGACACATTAAAACATAAGTACCTACCATATATCCATTACCATCCATTTCCAAATCAGATCGTCATAACGACCATAGAATTTCCGAAATGCTGACTTGAAACATATCCATTGTAACTTCAACTTATTTGTCGGAAGCTTGTCTTGATTTCAAAATCTTACATCGTACATGTATTCTGTATCGAATGCGCTGAGAGATGTAAACAACATATGCAGGTGAATGGGGAAAACCTTAGTTTTGTCTATTCTTAGTTACTATGTTAACCTCAGTTTAGTTTTATTTTATGTCTTTCTGTTTATTGATTTATTGTTCTTTGATTTATTTTTTACATGTAACGCGCTTGAAGGTTATTTTGTTGAGAAGATAAAGCGCTATTTGAATGTACAGTAATAATAATGATAATAGAACATACCTACATAATTATGAAAAGAAATGTTAAAGTCTTCCCGTTTGTTATAAAGATGTGTTGATACTTTGCAGCAAATATATATGTTACATAATATGCTAATATAAAGCAGACCTGGAAGACCATGTTGTGTCTGTCAAATTGCATCCAGGCCCCTTCATCTGATGAAAGTCTTTATGTTAAATGAAAAAAATAATAACTTTAAAAGCAGAATCGTCTGTACTGGCTTTGGCCTTTTGAAAATCCCTTACATTATTTAAAACGTATTCAAATTTATATTTGCACACATCAAATTTACATGTCTTTATTTTGAAGTTATTTGATAGAAAGGATATTCAGTTCAAGCTAATTGAGAATAGTTGTTAATAAAAACTTAGGGGAAAGTGAACTGTATTGATGTATTTATATAATGCAAGGTGAAGATAACGAACAGTGATCAATCTCATAACTCCTACAAGCAATACAAAATAGATAGTTGGGCAAACACGGACCCTGGACACACCAGAGGTGGGATCAGGTGCCTAGGAGGAGTAAGCATCCCCTGTTGACCGGTCACACCCGCCGTGAGCCCCATATCCTGATCAGGTAAAGCGGAGTTATCCGCAGTCAAAATCAGTGTGCCAAGAACGGCTTAACAATCGGTATGAAACACGTCAGACAACATTTGACCCAATGCGAGGTTGTATTGACGAACTAGATCGTTATAACGACCATAGAATTTGCGAAATGCTGACTTCAATCGAGACTGTTGAAATCCCTGTACCATCAACTTCTTTGTCAGTAGCTTACCTCGATTTAAAAACTGATTATACGCAGAACAAGCTCTTGCATATCGAATCAGTTGAGATATATAAACACCATATGCAGGTGATAATGGAATATTGCTACATAAATGTGGGAAGTTGACGATTCTTCAAATGCAAATTAATTTTCTTAGAGAAATGGAGTGGTTTCTCAAGCATTATTTTTTTCATAAATAAAAAATTGAAAAAGAATGAATGCAAAGAAAACACAGATATAGATGATATGAATTATCTATCTGAACAGACTATCATAATACAATTCATTAATTTCTTCATGAATATTCAACTGTTTTGAAAAATAAAAATGAACTTCGAGTATAGAAAGAAACTTGGGCCTACATATTTCTATAGCATCCACGTGAAACCCTTTCCACAAATTTTGATCCGTTACGAATCACAATTTTCTAGACCATATGTACCCCCTCCTCTCCCGCTTTTAACAATGTATGTTCACTGTCAATAGCAATGCTATCATATAAATAAAAATTACTTAATTCAATAAGAAAGACGTTTTTCTATCTTCCCGTTCAACTCTCTCAAATTAAGGCATTTAAGAAGTTAGTTCCTGGGCTTTTAAGCACAGCTGCGCAGGATGATCCAAGTTTTTACTGGTTCAATACTAATACCATTGTTGGAAACTTATTACACATCTTTATTGAACCCTATCCAGTTGGAAAAGAATGTGTCAATTCAAATTTTGAAAGGGTTTGACAAACACTATATTTTGTGACGGAAGGATTGATTAATTAAAAAGTTCTAAATCTGCATAATATTACATTTCTGTTTCATCCAACATGTCTTCCATTTTTATGCTCCTATACATGTATTTCAGTTGTATAATTCATGATACTAGTAATTCAGCCTTGGAACTAGTCCAAATTTTGTAATTTATTAATTTGGAAGATATACTTTTTTCAATAAGAACACTGAATCTTTAAAAGGTTAAATTAATTCACTCTAAATTTTGTATAAAGGTTAATTATTGAATACGGTGAATAATGTAAAATATTCCGATTTCTTTTTTATTCTAGATTTAAATTCCATTCAGTATGTTTTCTACGTTTGGAATGTGCAGTCAATTGCTGATGTTAGTGATTTTCTTTGGATTCGTGAGTAAGTAGTCAAATTATTTGTGTACAATACCACATTTTAAGCAAGTAAGATAGATATATATATATATATATATATATATATATATATATATATATGACGTGTTTCATACCGATTGTTAAGCCGTTCTTGGCACACTGATTTTGACTGCGGATAACTCCGTTTACCTGATCAGGATATGGGGCTCACGGCGGGTGTGACCGGTCAACAGGGGATGCTTACTCCTCCTAGGCACCTGATCCCACCTCTGGTGTGTCCAGGGGTCCGTGTTTGCCCAACTATCTATTTTGTATTGCTTGTAGGAGTTATGAGATTGATCACTGTTTGTTATCTTCACCTTGCATACACACATACACACACACATATATATATATATATATATATATATATGTGTGTGTGTGTGTGTGTGTGTGTGTGTGTGTGTGTGTGTGTGTGTGTGTGTGTGTGTGTGTGTGTGTACGTGTTTCATACCAATTGTTAAGCCGTTCTTCACACACTGATTTTGACTGCGGATAACTCCGTTTACCTTATCAGGATATAGGACTCACGGCGGGTGTGACCGGTCAACAGGGGATGCTTACTCCTCCTAGGCACCTGATCCCACCTCTGGTGTGTCCAGGGGTCCGTGTTTGCCAAACTATCTATTTTGTGTTGCTTATGGGAGTTATGAGATTGATCACTGTTCGTCATCTTCACCTTGCATATATATATATATATATATATATATATATATATATATATATATATATGTAAGACTCCAAAGTGCGATGTTCGCTCCAAAGTGCGATGGTCACGCAAAAGTGCGATGTTCTGCGCCAAAGAACGATGGTTTGTTAACGTTACGGACGCCAAAGTGCGATGGCCACGCGAAAGTCCGATGGTGCGGCGTTCAGTAACGTTTGTGACGTCACGTCATTGTGATGTCATTCTTAACGTCTCTCAAAATAAAACTGAAGAAATGCAACACGAACGACAGCAACGGCAAGGTATACAATGTTGAGGATAGTGAGAACGGCAACGTATATTTGTTGTCGAACTATCTACTTCGCCCAAACATGTTTTGATTCATGATCATTTATTACACGTGATGTACACGTAATAAAATCTTCGGGATATCCTATAATGCAAAACATTTAATACGATTTCACGTTGGAAAATTTGGTCTTTAATAACACGACAACTAGATGGTAATGAAATAAGTTGAACTTCTTATTTTTATGCATGGATTTTGCACTGATATTTTAGTGAAACAGCGCACGGTTGGTACAGTCTGTACCACAACATTGTGTCGTTTACAAACCAATGGGTTTCGGCGTGTCACACCATCGCACTTTGTCGTGTCAGACCATCGCACTTTGGCGCATGAGTTTGGACCATCGCACTTCGGCGTGTCACATCATCGGGGTTTGGCGTGACCATCGCACTTTGGAATCCCATCGCACTTTGGAGTCTTACACACCCACACACACACACACACACACATATATATATATATATATATATATATATATATATATATATGGCAAGATTTCTCAGTAAGGTAAAAGTAAAATATCACCGGTGAGATATATGGTCTGTTTGACAATAAAAGAATAGTTTCTGTGCTTTAGCTGGAGAAATAAAAGTAAATATCTAACAATCTTGATATTGTGTATCCATTGTCAACAGAGAGACTTTTTCTGAAATAAGGTCAGTAACTATCATAGTGTGAGGTAAACGGCAGACACCCTATAAACAAGAGATATACACTTGTTGTCTTCTGAATAAATCTGGTCTAAAATAAACTCCAAGCTGGATCGTCAACAGTCCAAATTTCACTCTACAGTACTGAGTTACAAACAAGTAACCAGTAGGTAGGTTTGATCATGTTAGTTTCGATTAATCTGGCCAACGATTTAATGAACAACAAGTTGATGAGATGAAGTACTGCTAATAGTCAAACAATGTTTGAAAGTTTTTGTTTTGTATTTATCATGAATATGAGGATGCGGTATTTATTCAAAATGGATTTGCGTAGATAACTGATAAAAAGAAATATTATTGAATGCTTCCTTCGCTTCCTTTACTTGAAAGTTCGAGGCATTTCTTTCTTTTAGCTTCTGCTGATGACTCTGATCCTTGTTCCGTCGGAAATCATCAAGAATTGGGAGACCTTCTGAAGAGAAGTACTTCTTTTGTTGTGGACTCTGTCCCTCTGTGTGATCGCTATCTGACGCCGGGGTGGTACAGCGCACCTACTTTCCTAATGCCTACCTCACCTCCTACGCTTGGGAAATGCGGAACTTTATACCCATTTTACATGAATGGTAAATAATGTAGATTTTAAAATGCAATTATGAACGATTCATTCATCATTCTTACACTTAAACATGTCATAACGTAACAAAATTTGTTAAAAATTGATTTGACATTTTGTTTATATCGGGTAATGTATGAAAGGTGCAAATAATGAACAGTGATCACAGATCAGTAAAAATTGAGAGCTAACCTATACGGAGCAACATTGAATTGAAATATTTGAGAGAGAGAGAGAGAGAGAGAGAGAGAGAGAGAGAGAGAGAGAGTAGGGCTTAGTATATTTCGACAGTGGTATATTAATTATCTACATTCATGACGTGATGGTTATAGAAGATAAAATCAGACATGAATACAATTTCATGATATGAGAGAATTGAAAATTGACATTCGATGATAGGTATAAGTTATAATAAATTGATAAAATATTTCATAATGATATCAATTTGTTAAAGTTGATGCCATCTACATAGTTATTTTAGGTAATCTTCAATGTTAATTGTTTTACTACAGTGATTAGAGTTTAAATATCCCTGCACTATTGTCTTGAATGAGAGATTATAAGAATTAAAGGTACCATAGGAATAGAGTGTCAACACAATACCTGTCTAGTGTGGGTTTAATACATACATGTAGCTGGGATGTTTTCAACATTCGTACGAGGCAGAATTTAGTCAAAAACCATTACAAGAGCAGGCAAAATATCTTACTGTGACTCACAAATCGACATTAAGATATATCGACAATGTTTTTTCTATTAACAATAATTGTTGTCATTCATGTGTCAATTTAGTAGACCCCGGTGAACTCGAACTATAAGACATCACAGTCCTTCACATCTGCTTCATACTTAGATATATAATTGAAAGTAGATGTTACCGGCAAACTGGCAACTCTGGTTTACGACAAAAGGGATGACTTCAACTTCTCCGTCGTTAACGAACCATATTTATGTAGCAATGTTCCATTATCATCCTCATATGGTGTGTATGTCCTGCAATAACGATTTCTGTTCTCAGCGAAATTCTAGACTGAATTCAACTAGCGGTTTTGCTAAGAAAAATCATTTCAGTTTAATTCACTTTGAACATGCAAATAGATTGACGATTTATATGCAGTATTTTTACATAGGTTCAGATTTCCTTATGGACCTACTCCTTTGAATATCTTGCTAAAATAATTCTGCAATTAAAACTGATATGGCTACATCAATATTTCACTATTCTGATATTGTTTCCTTCGGTTACAATGGGGAAAAAATGCAAAAATATATTGTGTATATGCTTCTGAGATTAGCACCATCAATAATAATTATTATTATCATCATTTACATAGCGCCCTATTTGACTATAAATAACCACTTTAAAGCGCTGTACGCAATAACAATGACACAGCATGTTAGAAAAGTAGTAAAAGGAAATTACAATAGCATTAAGACAAATAATATCAAAATAATGCTAGCAAAACATTAATAATGTGAAGTAAAATTACTAAAATTTAAAACATGCTGTGCACTAAGAAACTTCCACGCCGTACAATCAATTGATATAAAATATAATAGTTGAAATAGATATTCAAATATACCCTTGAAAAAGTCATATTAAAACTGGTGGTAAAGAAACCATAAAAATTTAACCACCAATAATACTAATAATATGCAAGTCTAGAAAGATGTGTTTTTAATTTTTTTTTTAAAAGTGTTAAAATTCTGACAACGGCGGAGGGTATCAGGCAGATAGTTCCAGAGTGTAGCGGCTGCCATATCCAAGCGCCTGTTCCCATATGTGGAGGTTCGACATCTAGGTCGAACTAATGTCAGTGAATTTTCAGATCTTAGGGAACGATTTGGTTGGTAAACAGTGATCCCCTCTTCCAAGTATTTGGTGCCATCTTATGAATTACCTTATATGAGTAGAGACTGATTTTGTATTGTCTGCGCTTGTCAATAGGAAACCAATGTAAAGACATCAGCACTGGAGTTATGTGATCACTTCTCTTGGTACGAGTGGTGATTCCTGCTGCCATATTCTGTATCCGCTGCAGTTTTGCCAGGTCGGTTGTGTTAATACCGGAAAAAAGAGCATTGGCGTAGTTGAGCCGAGATGCTACGGAGGCACATATTAAGGTCTTGCACGCATATTCTATGACGAGTGACCGTATTCGTCCGATATTACGTAGTTAATGATAGCAAGCACGAGACACATATGATATTTGATTTTGCATGCAAAGTGTCTTATGAAATCGTACACCTAGGTTCTTGACAAACGGTGCTTCATTGATAATAATGTCGGCAAAATTCGGAGTGTACGATTGTGAGTCAGTGACTATGGTTTTCGGTGAAAAATCAATGAACTCTGTTTTGTCCTTATTTAATTTTAGCATGTTAGCGAATATCCACATCTTGATTTCGTCCATACAAGCCTCAAGGCGGCTAGTGGTATTTTACCAGTTATCTTTAGGCTTGAAGACTACATAAGCTTAGGTGTCATCTGCATAACAGCGATGTAGAACATCAATGAAAACTGCATGACTAAAAAAAATGATTAGGTCTGCATTAAATATATCTAACCAGGATAAATCTCAAGTCGGATGAACCTTCATCAGGTCGATGTTTTAGTTTCAAAATGCTATGATTGTATTTTCATAATTAACCATACACGCAAAAAGCAAAATGTCATGATGTTGTTTCCAATCGTGTATAAGATATATACTGTCTGAAATAAACTTTATTATCGGCCGTCAGGTGTTTGAAAGACGACCTTGATTTGCTAGATTATAAAAGGTAACGAACAGTTATCAAACTCATAAATCCCATAAGCAATACAAAATAGATAGTTGGGCAAACACGGACCCCTGGACACACCAGAGCCGAAACCAGATGACCAGGAGGAGCAAGCATCCCCTGTCGATCGGTAACACCCGCCATGAGCCCTATGAAATAATAAACATAATTATATTTATCCAAAGTCATCAATACCATTGATTATTTTAATTGGATCACGATTTTTTGATAAATTACAATAACTTTTAGTGACATCAATCTGTAATCTCGTACTATGTATTTTCGAACTGAAAGCGACAATTTAGGTTTATGTTGTTGTTTTTTCAATTAATCAAAATTTGTAGTATTTGCTTTCTCTTTGTTGTAGGATTATTTCTATTCATTATACATTGCTTTAAAAATTGAAATACGTATTTTTATATATAGTTGAATATATTTAACATACATGTCTATATATAAGTATTTTGAAAGTTACTTAATACGATGGAATATTTACTAAAATGTTTACAATACCCTTAGCCTGTCAGAATGAACTACAGTGAAGAACTAATGTAGCAAAATATAAAGGTTTCTAAACAATCTGATTAAAACCAGATCCTGAGATCCGCTCACTTAGATCGCAACACTAGGATCTGACATAACCCCATTTAGGGTTACGTCCGCATGACCTTTCGTTAAGCCAATCAAATTGACCCTGTCGATTTATACCAACGATAATTTTTCTCCCATGAACCTTTTCGTCATTATTTACATTAGAAATGCAATAAAAATTGTTGTGCGTTTGACAGACGACTGCACACAAAACATGCGCTTTAAACAACTTCTGTATTCTCTGCGGGTTTTCTTTCATTCAAACGCTAAAATATCCCGATGGAGTTCACAATTCAAGGAAAATGGCTGCGATTGTTTGGTTTGAAAGAAAAGATATCGCAGCTAGGAGTGACGTCACAATGCACCGTTTACGTCGACTGGCGTTATATTCCTCGCCTTATTTAAGTAAACCATCTTAAAATCTATTCAAATCGTACCTATCCCTATTCATACATAAATCGGAATTCACAATTAATTTAATTTGGGTATATTTCATATCGTACGTTTTGTTGATTGTATGAACGGAATAGATGAGGCATTATTGCGAAAGTTTAAAATTCGTTATGCGAGAATATACAATTTTACATTGTGGAGTAAACTTCGTGGGAGAGAGGTTTACGAATTGCCAGGAACCGCCTAAATAGCCATCATTGTCTGTATGGCGCAATCTGACTGGCTGATAGTTCTCATGAATATTCCAAGCGAAAGGTCATGCGGACATGACCCACTATGGGGTTATGTCAGCTCCTATTGTAGCGATTGTGAGCGTATTTTAGGATCTGATTTTAATCAGATTGGTTTCTAAACGGTTTGTTTCTTTATTGTAAATATGTAATGCTTACTCCAGGGCACCTGATCCCCACCTCTGATAATTCCAGGTATCCGTGTTTACCATACTCTCAATTTTGTATTCTTTATGGTATTTTTGAGATTGATCATAGTTCATTATCTTCAATTTTTCACTTTACATAGTTTTGATAGTGACCAAGTAGGTGCAGTCACATTTGACGCTTGCGTTAATAGTTGGTCTTGTCAACCATGCTACGTTACTGAAAGAGAGCATTTGTGAACTTTGTCTAACTAATAATAGATTTTGTTTCCGACTGGGTTTATTTCTGTTCTATTCTATGATAGCATTCTTTATAAGCGTTTTAAAATTTTGAAATCACTTGAGAAGAATCGAGTAATCACAGCTATTTGATGATAAAGAGTGAAACTAACAAACAGTGGTCTTTCGTTTATAAAATCCATGGGGAATGCAAAATTAAGATTAGGACAAAGACAGACCGTTGGACACACCAGAGTTGGGAACAAAGGAGGAAACAACCCCTCTTGACCGGTCGCATACGCTATGAGTATATCTCTGTATATCTTGATCAGGTAAACGCAGTAATCCGCAATCAAAATCAGTATCAAAAGAACGACCTTCTAATTAGTTTAAAACGCATCATACTGCATGAAACCGACAGGTTGTGTATCCTACTAAGATCATTATAACGACTATAGAATTAGCAAAATGTTGACTTCAAGTGATAGTCTTGAAACCCCTGTGTCAGTAACTTTTCATTCTCAACATGTTCCAATGATTTTAAACTTCGATCATACGCAGAACATGCTTATGTGTATTGATTCAGTAGAGAGACATAAAAAGTCATACAGGTGATGTTGAACAATTGCTATATAGATATGGGAAGTTGACGATGGAGAACCTGAAGTCATCCCAGGTGTCATAAACAATATATCTACTCGTTTGTCAATAACATCTATATGTAATAGAATATCCCGATATCAACCAAATAGGGAAGATTATGTGGTGTATTTTTGTCGAATTCACTGGGGTATATCATATCGCCATATGATATTACAACAGAATTTTTCATTACAGGCATACTCCCGGCAGCTGTTGGCGATGAGATCGATGTGCAAATTTGTGGGATTGGATTTGCGAGTCATTGTCAGAATAGTGTCACCATCAAAATCAAACGATGTCAATCTTTTCTTGTTTACAACCTCGTTCCTCTGGAATCTTGCAACTCAGCGTACTGTTTTGGTATAATTACATGTTTTTCCTATGACAACATTTTAATTGTCTTGCAGAAATACTATGGATACGTTTTGAAATCTTTAGAAGGACACAAAATGAGATGTATTCAACTGAAATTATGACATTGTTTCATTTATCTTTCTTTTAGAAAAAATTGGAGATGAAGACTGTAAGTTTTTAGCATTTCGGCAGAATTCCAAAAGAAAACTAACAAATCATTACTGAGCAATCAAATGAATTTTCCGTGCAATATTCTTCCTGTATTTCTTAGGTGTCGCAGAAACGCCAACAAACCCAAACGTTACTTATCATGGTGTATCCTATACAAAAAACACGAACAGTCCTACCGCCCCCGAGGGATCCATTCAGTGGAACCCTATAGTACAGCTACGGTGTGTGTTTGATCCGCTCCCTGACAGTTCTTTGTATTACCATGTTCAGTGGTATGTGGACAACACCAAGATTACTAACGACCAAGTCATGAACTCCTCCTCGCTAAACGAGGCCTTGTTTACCACTGAGGATTTATGGAAAGCGGGGAAGAAGATAGGATGTTTGGTAATATCATATGTACTAAACCAATAGTAACTAATATCCATGTGTTCGTTTATTCTTACTTGTACTTATACTATTAAACAAGCAGAAACTCTTTTCTGTCTGTTTCTTCTTACTCGTACTTATCCATCTCAAACTAACGGTGGTTAATATAATGTGTGTCTGTCCGCTTACTTGTGCTCATTATACTAAACAAAAAGTATATTTCTATATGCCTTCTTTGCTTTGTGTATGTCTATGTGTTCTTACCTCTGCAGAATTTAACTTATGGTGGAATACAAGACTTAACTTTTTTCATGACAGAGGATTATGTTGACGGCCTTCTTACATGCATTCTATATAGTGTTTATATATCTTAATTGATTCAATACGCAACAACGTATTCTGCTTATGATCATTTTTTGAATTGAAGTATATTACTGACAAACAAGTTTATGTTTAAGGCGTTTCAACAGTCTCGTTTAACGTCAGTATTTCGCAAAGTATATGATCGTTATAATCATCTACTTTGCCAATAAAATCTACCATTGTGTCCTCTGCTGTCTGACTTGTTTTATACCCCAATTGTTAGGTCGTTCTTGGCATCCTCATTGGACTACGCATTATTCTGTTTAGGGCTCACGACGGGTGAGACAGGCCGGCAGGGGATGCTTACTCCTCTTACGCACCTGATCCTACCACTGGTGTGTCCAGGGGTCCGATTTTGCCCATCTTTCTATTTTGTATTGCTCTTTTAGACTTTTTAGATTGATAACTCTTCCTTATCTTGACATTTATATTATAATCTATTATCACCCGCACCTATGGTATTTATATATCTCAACTGATTTGATATGCAAGAGTTTGTTCTGCGTATAGTCAGTTTTTAAATCGAGGTAAGCTACTGAACAAGTTGATGACACAGGGGTTTCAACAGTCTCCATTGAAGTCAGTACTTCGCAAATTCTATAGTGTGTCCAGGGGTCCGTGTTTGTCCAACTATCTATTTTGTATTGATTGTAGGAGTTATGAGATTGATCACTGTTTTTTATCTTCACCTTGCATGTAGCTGTAGATAACTATAGATTTGTAACTCTATAGGGAAATAATTGGGACAGACCAGAGAGCTACAGATCCGTTCCTTATAAAAACTTTCGATTTACGGCACAGAAAAAAAATTGCACGGCTAAGGTTTTATATCGATGTAAAACTTATACGGTACCAATTTTGATGCACCAGATGCGCATTTCGACAAATAATGTCTATTCAGTGATGCTCAACCGAAATGTTTGAAATCCGAATCGCCATCTCAACATTTATTATCTAAAAACATCAAAAAATACCTTACATATTTTTCCACTTTAATTGCGTCCAAATATACTTTCAAATATTCATTAAAACCCCATGTGATCTAAAAATACTCAGCTTTAAATCATTCCATTTGTCGACGTAGCCGTGTAAAGTAGCCAGTCAAATCGAACCCCGTTAATTTCCATTTTTGTACTAATTTTCAATAATTGTGTGAAGAATTATTGGAAAAAATAATTCTAGTTCGTTTAAAAATAATTTTTAAATGGTTTTGAATATTGATTTAACTTTCATTACACTTTGCAGAGAATCAGATTAGCTTTTTATAACGACCGGGATTCTTTTCAATTTTCATTTTACATCTATGAAAATTCTACATTTTACATTAATTAGTTGTGTGTATGATC
Source organism: Ostrea edulis (assembly GCF_947568905.1). Lineage (NCBI taxonomy): Eukaryota > Metazoa > Mollusca > Bivalvia > Ostreida > Ostreidae > Ostrea > Ostrea edulis. The sequence continues at coordinate 90,483,552 of NC_079166.1, read as the reverse complement.
AATGAAGATCCTGAATCTTCTTCACAAGTCAAGGTTATTAATTCGTTACCTCGTACTAACTCTTGACATCAGTCACCATTCAAAACATGGGCTCGAGACGGAGCATATGAGTAGTTTGCAGCTTGTAGCGTGGAGCCAATCAGATAGTTGCTTTTAAAATCCGTTGAAAATAAAACTAAACACGCGTGGCGCGGTATCACCCACATTTAGAATTTGTGACCGTCCATTGATTTTAGGGAATTGATTTTTAAAGAAGCATTTTAGAATACGAGCCGCAAGACAACGATGGATTGTCCAAGTTTGCTTGTCGATTGTGTTTCAAAAGCTTGAACAAGTTAATTAAACTAAAATAGATTAATAAATAGCTACAACATTCGAGGGACCAAAATATTAATTAAGTTACATATAAAATAAATACGTAATGCTCATGAGCTTGAGAAAAGTACCCAATGAAGACCATTGTTTACTTTCTGTTTTTGCTCTTACCAAACTTGCATCTTAAACAAGGAATCTCATTGGATGATTTAATTTTGTCTTATTGTGTCATCCTCTGCCCCAAACCTATGTTTTGAATGGTGAGTAACGAATCAATAACCCTTGACTTGTGAAGATGACCTAGAATCGGATATAATGACAAGATTCAAAATTCAATGGGATTCGATTTGACGATTTCATGTTCAATCGTTCCAAATTTGTGTTACTCTGTTATGTATCTTACAAGATTAAAAAGGCTGAAATATTGTATACTATCTTTTAATTTGATCAAATAAAATGTGTTTGTTAGAATTTCTTAATTAGTTGAGGATTTCACAAAATATATGGGGATCATTGCGGGTGTGACCGGTCGACAAGGGGTGCTTACTCCTACTAAGCACTTGATCCCACATCTGGTATATCCAGGGGTCCGCGTTTGACCAACTACCTATTTTATATTGTTTATAGGAGTTATGAGATTGATCACTGTTCGTTATCTTCACCTTTCATACTACTATTTGAGACATATGTCATTTTGTTCAATTAGTAAAATTCCTTGCAGATTCATTGTGCCGTTGGAGCAAAGAAATCGCTCGACAGTTACCCCTGCAATTTGACGTCTAGTTCCACTTTCTTTGCTGGAATTGAGGTAAGACTTCATTGAAACTTTTCGAGCATATGGATAAAACGTTCAGAGAGAAAATCTAAAGCAAAAATGACTGTAGTATCTTCATTTCTTAGGTTTTAACAACATCGATTGACATGGAAAGAAAAGGAGAAGCAACTGTACGTGTTCGTCCAACAATTCCTTATACTCGTCCTACGTTAGAATTTCCTTATCCTTCAGTCCTGCCGCATGATTTTCTTCCCATTGCGCTAAACTTTCCTGATGACATTAAAGGAGACTGTACCGTTAATGGCGCGGCTAATCTTTGTGACATTAAGATACCGAGTATTCCTTATCAAGAAAGACACAAGTACGATAATCGAAGTAACTGGTATAAAGAGTATACGATGACCATCTACAATAAAGATGACCTTGGATATCGAATAAATAACATTATGATTCTGCGACTGAAATCTGGCGGAAGCGACGAAGAGGCAGCATCAGTATTTAACGGTGTCGCTCTACCTGATATCACGGTAAATATCAGAAGAAAACATACACAGACACAGTATGATAAGTATCTGGAAATATGAAGTTATTTCTTAGCCATATCTTTACTTACAGGTCAACATTGTTGAGAATGAAACAGAATGGAAAGGCAAATACTGCTATTCTTTAGCTGACCCACATATGAGGACGTTTGATACGTAGTGAGTAGTTTTTCCTTGTGTTTGATCTTATTCTGGCGAGTATGTTCGATATTTTAACACGGTAGTTAGACGAACCAACGCTTTATTTTGTAGAATATAGTCAATGGTTTATTTTAGCCGTCTTCAAATTCATATGTAGATTCTTTCATACGATGTTATTGGGAAAATAGTTAATGTTACGCCACCTAATGTTGTTCATCTGAATATATATGTAACAAATACAGATACAGATGATTTACATGTATCAAGTGTTCCACCTCGTACCGAAAGTTACCATCCCAAGACATATATACAAGTGTTAATTAGAAAAAGAGTGCTTGTATTATGAATGATTGACACAAACAGATTTAATGTGTACCGATACTGGGATTTAGACAGAGAACCCCATGCTGTATTAATCACAAATAAAATATATAACTTTCGACAATTGTAGCAACATTTTTTTTTATCTCGTTATTCATCAACCAAGTAGATTTGTCAATTGGTTGAGATTGGAAAAATTACAGCTTTCTTCATTTACAACTTTTTGTAACTTTTGTCAGTAAAAGAAACTATGCTTTTCATCCCCAACATCATTTGAACTACAATGTTGACACATTCTTAAATGTGGTGGAATTTTCTTATACCTACCTGTTTCAATCATTAGTTGATGACCTCAAGTTCTAAACCTAATAAATATTTTTTTCTGTATTCAACATTATTGATCAATGACAAAATAAGTTTTCATCTGTAGTGTGTATTTAGATTTAACATATGTCCTGAGTTTTAAAACTATGGGCCGATATCGTTCCATGTTCCGAGATTTTAACAAATAAAAGAAGAGTATGGATATGTATTTAGAGAGTGTTAGCTGACACTCTTTTCACACAAATGCTTGTGGTTCATGGCTTTTCTTAATTGTGCTAAAGTAAACGAACCAGATGTTGAAATATAATGACCGAGATATTAAGAACTTAGAGCTGAATCAAGATCTATGTTGTTGAGTAAACATTTTTCTTTCATGCAAAATGAAGATATATATATATATATATATATATATATATATATATATATATATATATAATCCAAATAGAAATAAAAAAGCAGAAAAGTATGCAGTTGCAAAATTTATTTAAATCACTAGCGCTTTGTGATTTAATTTGTGGTTTAATTTGTGATTTAAATCTATTTTAGAACTCCATATTTTCCTGCTTTTTTATTGAATTATATTTATATATACATACACACACACACACACACACACACATATATATATATATATATATATATATATATATAATACAAAATATATTTGAGGTATTTTCTTTTATATTTTGTAGTCCATATGAATGCCAAGAGAATGGGTGCAAAACTGGATACACATACCTTTTATACCGTAACCAAGTACATGACCAAGAGGTAACTAAATATCAAATGTAGTCAAACATGTAGAAGCCAATTTCATTTTGATTTTAAATTTGAGTTGATATGTAACGTTATGCATATCTAGAAATCATTGCATTGTCTTTTGCAGAGGAAATTTACATATTATGTTCTAGTTTTCATTTATACATCACAAAAGTTTGAATAACTATTAGTCTTAATTGGGTGATTATGATAATGGCAGAAACGAAGAGATAAATTGGAAGCTGTATCAGCTATGAGAAAATATAATATAATTCGTATATACAATTATTTTCTCGTTTATGGTTTGATGCAGCTCCCTCTTTTAATAAGATAAGTGATCTACGGTGTGTAAATTGTGTTGAGAAACGTTTTTGTTTTGTCACTATAAAGTTCGAAATGACAGATAAGTGAAAACATAAAAGCCCGAGTTACACAAACATGCTAACAAATTCCCAGGTGTTTAATCCCCGGGGTAAAGGTGCGCAAGGGCCTGTACACATGTGATTAATCCCAGAGGTAAAGGTGCGCAAGGGTCTGTACACATGTGATTAATCCCAGAGATAAAGGTGCGAAGGGACTTGTACACGCATGTGATTCCACGTGGAGGCCGCTTGTGTTTTGATTGATCAAACAACGATAGTTGGATCCACCTTTAAAACAAAGGGCAGATTAAAACATGAATGGTTAAATAATGACTGATTTGAGTGGTTAAAGCTAAAAGTACATGACCATTATAAATAATTGAAATACAGTACGTAATTATAGAAAGCGTATACTTATAAGTGTATTGTATTCTGACTACGTCAAATCCAGATATTTTCAGGCAGCCTAAGTGAACTATAAAACAAGGATATCTCCTCTTTATAAAACCTATTCACGGTTTCATGAATTCACGGACTTGTCTCGACCGTGAATACAGCTGAATATTTTCACCGTGAGTTATTTCCTCCTAAACAGTATATCTAAGTCTTCTAAGCTTATTTACGAGAACTAAATTTTAGCGTACTGTTAGTCTCTCGACATTATGCGTAAATAATGTTCTCGCGAATGAAATGTGATTCACTGTATTTCTATGCATTTTTTTAACCATACTTTTTAGAAATTAAATACAATAACAAATATTCAGTATCGGTGTGTTTTCCATTAGATACACTTGACAATATCTCGAATAAGACAATTAGATATCCCTTTCAATAACTTAAAAATATAATTACTTGCAATCAATTACCATGGCACCTTGCATTTCCAACGTTTTATATCAAGTTAAATTGAACAAGATACATGTAGTTCTTTTTACAGGTGCAAGTAAGACATCACAAATGCATGTTTCCGACCGCAAGATGCATTTGTGCTTTGGCTGTTCGATCTGGTAAGGACGTTTTTATCTTTAACGCATGTAACGGCCACCAATATATCAGATATCCTGTGTGTGATGATAGTTCACTGAAAGTGATAAAAGAGGCCGACAAATCATACAAGGTGAGATATATCTAGATATGTATGCATAATAAAATCTCCATTATACACTTGTTTACATGATCAAGTGAGATATACACTTGTTTTCATGATAAATTGGGATATTCTCATTATGCACAAAATCACACTTGTTTACATGATAAGTTGAGAGATTTTCAATATACACAAAAACATTTGTATATATTCCTATCAAGCAAGAAGTCTCTCAGAATTATATCTTTCCGTTTGATATTGGAGAATGCACATCGTATAGTACAAACAAAATCTGTTTTGCCAGATGTATTATCATTCATTGTGATGACATTTTCACAGATTTTTTTTCCAACCGGTACCTACGTGAAAACAACGCTCCATTTTGACAGAGACTGGTTCCTCCAGACGTATGTGTATCCATCTGTGGCGGATGTTGACAAAAGTTCCGGTCTGTGTGGCATTCTGGGAGGAGGGACTGTAAACGATCTGACAAGAAGGAATGGGGCAATAGACGATCCAAATGATTTTGATACGATCAACCATCCGAATGACTTCTCGATGTCCTGGAGGTAACATTCCTTAAGTAGCAAAGATACATTTTTTTAATCTAAAAACAATGCGTTTTACTGAAATTGACTTCGTTGAGTTGATAACATGAAATTATATATGACAACATTCATTTCCAGGGTAGAAGATGATGAAGACCTTTTGAATCCTAATATGGATCTCGACACACTGACTTCTCTGAGTCGTGTTAAAACCCCACTATGCACGTGTAACAGTGGAAAGACGGAGTGTAATTATATAAGCTACATGGATTGTGGGACTATTTCAAGGGGAAAGGAATATCCGTGTCTAGTTCGCAAAGCCAGTAGTAGAAGAAAGAGGCACATAAGGTTGTTAAATGACCGTCCAGTTACACACACAGACGTACTGGTATGATTCAAAACATTGTGTTTACAATTGTCTTACATAATAGCAAAAGTTTACTCTGGCACATCGTTTATATGATAACCCCGACAGGGGATGGGATGCTTACTCCTCCTAGGCACCTGATCCCACCTCTGGTGTGTCCAGGTGTCCGTGTTTGCCAAATTATCTATTTTGTATTGCTTATAGGAGTTATGAGATTGATCACTGTTCGTTATCGTCACCTCTCATCCAAATACATTTTGGTGTTGCACATCATTTAAACGATCACAAAAGACAGACGAAAATGAAGGAAAAGAAAGAAATAGAGACCTTTGTGTTGAATAACATAGTCAACATATATTTTTGTTTCTTGGTTTAGTTGCAGAATGAGAGGAGTACAAAGAGAACGAAACGAGACGTCACACTCTCGGCGGATGAAGCGACAACTATTTGTAATACGGCTTTTGAGCAGTCTGTCACCTACCAAACCTGTTTTGAGAACGTGGCGGACTTCTCCAACAATTCTATTCAGAATTGTGTATTAGACGTCATGGTTAGCTATCGGTTCCTTCAGCTCTGACCGATTAGATTTCAGTCTCAATGTTCTTTTAATGTCTTCAATGTTGTGTAATAATCATCGTTCTGTTATAAATGCTTTCAACACTCTATCAACACGAAATATTGGTTCTATTTCGAATTTCATAATCATATTCCATCATTTTTTCTTTCTTTTGGTTTCATAATGACATCAAATTGTTTCCATTTAGCTGACAGGAAATCCGAATCTTACCTCGGTTCACATTGAGAGCGCTATAGACATGTGCCAGGTCCTGATTAATTCCAATGCAACCCTTCAGGAAGAACAGCCAGCCATTACTTATCAAGTTCTCAGTGTGTGTATAAACAACTGTAGCGGTAATGGACAGTGCATTGACGGTAAATATAGTCTTCCTATATCTTTGTGATTCTTACGCATTGAATATAACAAATCCCTGCAACTTCTAAACAGAGTGTATTCATAGAATTGAAATTTACCTGTTGTAAATCTTCTTTTTTTTACTTTCTTGTAATGTTAGGAAATTGTACCTGTGATCCTGGATATGGCGGAAGTGACTGCTATTTTGATATAACAGCGCCCCCTACAATAACAAATGTCCTTGAAAACGGCCTCTGTGACCGCTCGGAGGAAGACTGTGATGACGTTACGATGTTTGGATCTTATTTCCTTGAAAACACCAATACCACGTGCTTTGTGACGAGACAGGAGGTAAAACATATTACACAGTCTCTGTAATAAGACACGAGGTAAAGCCTGTATACACATGTGTAGTATTTAGTATGACAATTTTAAAGCGGCATATATTTTCCGGCTAATTCTCATTCTATGTAAATGATTTTAGATTTCAGACACTAATACAATGACATCTCAGGAATCGTACGCAGACAAGTTGGATGCCCGGACTCTCTTTGAGGGCTCTTGTTCTCTGGTGTATGGTAACAACGATACCTGGGTAACAGAGTTTGTGTTCGCCCTGTCGAACGACGGATCACGTTTTACTGAAAATCACTCTATTTATGTGTACCAATCGCAGTGCCAGACCTTTAACAACGACACTGGAAATACATATTTTACTTTGCAGGTATTCAGTTATTTATGTATATATTGTTTGTAAGGCTCATTATTACAACTGTATTTTAAACGAACTTGGCATTAATTCCACTTTTGGTAATCATACTTATACTCCAACTGCCCTTTCAAAAGACGAAATTCTTCAAAACCATGCTTCAGTTTTAGACATATTTAATATTCCAGTCAATGGGTCGAATGAATATGAGTTACCGTACCTATACTGGATTCCTAAACTACATAAAAACCCTTACAAACAAAGATACATTGCTGGATCCAGTAAGTGCTCTACCAAGCCCCTATCTTTGCTCCTCACGAAAATGTTAAGCTGTGAAGGAGAAACTTCAAACTTACTGTGCGACTACATATGCCAGAAGTGGTGTTAATCAAATGTGGATTCTAAAAAAATCTAAAGAACTTTTAGTAAACTTGAAATCACAGAATTTTTCCAAAATCAATAGTATTAAAACCTATGACTTTTCAACACTATACACGACCATTCCTCACGATAAATTAAAGACTAGATTTTTTGACAACATAGCCAGTTGCTTCTTCAACAAAAACGGAAATATTCATATCTAGTGATCAGTCATTCAAAAACTTACTTTGTTAAACACCACTCTGATTCCGCGCACAAGTACTCTGAAGTTGAAATAAAAAACATGCTAGAGTTCCTCATTGACAATATCTTCGTGGTCTTTGGTGATCAGGTCTTCCAACAGTCTGTTGGAATTCCCATGGGCACGAATTGTGCTCCTTTGTTAGCTGACCTGTTTTTATATTCATTTGAAGCAGAATTTATTCAACAACTTCTACGTGAGAAGAAAAAATCTCTCGCTGTGACCTTCAATTCGACTTTTAGATATATCGATGACGTTTTGTCTATTAACAATGACAGCTTTCATTCATATGTCGATTTGATATATCCCTGTGAGCTCGAAATAAAGGACATCACAGAGTCGTCCACTTCTGCTTCATACTTAGATATTTTATTGAAAGTAGACATTAACGGCAAATTAACAACTCAACTGTATGACAAACGGGATGATTTCAGCTTCTCCATCGTCAACTTCCCACATTTATGTAGCAATATTCCATTATCACCTGCATATGGTGTTTATATATCTCAACTGATTCGATATGCAAGAGCTTGTTCTGGGTATAGTCAGTTTTTAAATCGAGGTAAGCTACTGACAAACAAGTTGATGGTACAGGGATTTCAACAGTCTCGATTGAAGTCAGCATTTCGCAAATTCTATGGTCGTTATAACGATCTAGTTCGTCAATACAACCTCGCATTGGGTCAAATGCTGTCTGACGTGTTTCATACCGATTGTTAAGCCGTTCTTGGCACACTGATTTTGACTGCGGATAACTCCGTTTACCTGATCAGGATATGGGGTTCACGGCGGGTGTGACCGGTCAACAGGAGATGCTTACTCCTCCTAGGCACCTGATCCCACCTCTGGTTTGTCCAGGGGTCCGTGTTTGCCCAACTATCTATTTTGTATTGCTTGTAGGAGTTATGAGATTGATCACTGTTCGTTATCTACACCTTGCATATATATATATATATATAGGGATTTGTAAAATATTACATAATGTACCTGAATTTGTTAGGAAAGACGGTAAATCTTAAAACCTTTATCTTCTATCTTAGGATGGATATTGCTACATCAATGGTAGGTGTATCGGGACAGGCGATCTCGAGTCTAATACTTCCTGTTGGAAGTGTGATCCTTCAGTCAACAAGTACAACTGGACAGAGGGTAAGCATGATGACCAAATCTATCTTTGCTTTTAATGACATCTCAAAATTAGCAAACCATCAGTGTATGAAGACAAATCTGTAAAATTGCACATATATGATATACGCAATTGGTCACTATTTGACATCTTCACTGTTTCATTCAAATAAAGAAAAGAGTGTATACGTAAATGGTTAAATTTCACCTGAAACTAGCTATTAAGCTATACATAAGTCGTAGAAATAAATATGAACAAATAAGTTGATCTCACAGATCAGGGTGTCAAAGTCTCGTTTAAAGTCAGCACTTCGGAATTTATATGGTCTTTGAATCTACTTAAATTCCATATACATGCTGTCATTAACTCGAATAGTGTCTGTCATATCAATTGTTAGCACGTTCTTTACATACTAATTTGACTGTGGATAACTCCCTTTTCCTAATTAAGATATAGAGATCACCATGTTACCGGTCAACAGACGATAATTACTTCTCCTAAGCACCTGCTCCCACTTCTCATGTTTCCAGTGGTCTTTGTTTGTCCCCCTTTCAATTTTTGTGTTTTTGATAGGATTGATGATGTTGATCAGAGTTATTTTTTTTCCTTTTTCATAAAGATAATAATACAGCATAGATTAAAGAAGCAATTAACTGTGGCACATAGTTACGGAGAACTTCGTCAGATTTCCATCACATCTTTCAAAGATTAATTTTTCTTGAAATTTGTCGTCTTATTTTCACAAAAACATCGGAAGCATTTTTCAATTTTTTTTTATAACTGGTTATTTCAGATTGTCCAACTACAATGGAATCAACAGAGATCAGCACCACGATGTCAGAACAAACAATAGTTTCAACAAATGGTCCAGTGGTCACTACTGATGATCAGATGTCCACATTGCAAAGGAAGACATTGTCACCCAAGAAATCAAATTTATCAACAACAGCCATTGGTTTATTGGCGACAATATCTGTTTTGACTGTCGGGATCGTTGTAACATCCGGGCTATGCATAAAGAAGAAATGCTCCAATGAAAGGTAGCTTCATCCAAACACAATGTCACCAACAGTATAGTATCATGAATGTGTAAAAGAGTTTCTGATGATGTCCATTCTTTTATTTCCAGGCCTCAGGGTAACGATGAATGGGAGCGGCCTCTTGGAAAACAGGTTGAACTAACTGGGCATGCACCGCTAGCTTCGGCGTTTGATCCTCCTGATCTCTTTTCGTGTGGTTCCCAGGCAGAGTTTTTCTCCAGGCCTCCTTCTCGAACTTCCCTTCGACAGAATCCCCCAACTAACGACTTCACACACATCTTTATCAAAGAAAGGCAACATTTGGATAACATGTTTTCCGTTAAAAAATAATCTGCACCACTCTATACCCCGAAACTAATGAAATATACTCCTGTACATGGAATATACAACAGAATTATCAATGATAACAGGTCTAACCGCGAACATAAACTCACATCATTGAGGGAACTAAATGTACTATGTATTGTATGTAAATGTCAATTCATAATGATGAAATTGTGGGTCGGGTATAGGATTCAGATGATATTGTGACCGGTTATGGAATCCTGATGCGATGCTATGTCAAGAATGGGTTCTTATGAAATGACATGCCTAACACAATGTCCTATAATTTATATGCCTCAAGAATGGTATTTTCTATTATGATATGTCATGAATGTGTGTTCTTGTGTGTGAGGACAAGGGACGTTATTGGCTATATACCGCCGAGATTTTTTTTCAGTTTTTCAACTTTCATACTATGCTTAATTATTCTTTTTATTTACACAACTAGGATGTTCTTCTAATCCCACTTACATGAAAATGACGTAATATTTTATTATGACGTCATGAATATACGCTAAAGATGAGCTGTTTAGCGGAATCTGTTGATTTGAAATAAATTATGAATAAACTTTAGCAAAAACTAATACTTTTGCATGCAACAACCAGATTTATATTTTGCATGTTTAATTATCCATTAATATTCTTCTTTCATTATCAATATGGTGTTGGTTGTTGGCTGCAAACAATATGAATTTTAAAAAAGAATGAATGCGAAATCGGCTGTTTTCGATACACAGAGTCAATATTTTGCATGCTATAGAACTGAAAAAAAAATTTGCATGCAACAACCAGATTTATATTTTGCATGTTTAATTATCCATTAATATTCTTCTTTCATTATCAATATGGTGTCCGTTGTTGGCTGCAAACAATATTAATTTTAAAAAAGAATGAATGCGGAAATCGGCCGTTTTCGTTACACAAAGTCAATATTTTGCATGTTATAGAACTGAAGCAAACTGTTCCATCATTTAACCTCATAAACTTTTACTTTCTTTGCGATTTAATAAATGTGAAGTGCTTTATGAATTATTTGTATATTACGTTTTATTGTTTTGATATAAACATTTTCTTCTTTTGAAACATTTTCTGTATATTTTTGGTCCAGTCAAACAATTAATGCGTTACCTAGTTTGCCATAAAAATCTGCACCCAATAAATGCAGATGATGTCTGCCTTTCGAGTCACGGAGGCGGATCAAAAATCCACCGCATGATGAATGGAAATTATTCTACTTTCGTTTTTAAAGGTCACGGGAATATGTTTGGACGTCCTGTCTTTTCAAAATAAGATTATTTAAGAATGAATTGCATTAAAAAAATAATAAAATCAAAGACACACATAGACCTTTAATAACTCGAATTTATTTTCTTTTTACAAAAATCGTTCATTTTCGGCAAAAATGGGTACTGATACGTTTTATCTCAAGAGCTAGATAGTTGGGATGTCTGTTACTTTTTTCGCTAAATTTTAAACTATCTTTTATACAAATATATCAAATATAATGCGGGTTTTTTTAAAAGCAGTTTTCTAACATCATTTTTTACGTACATGCATGTATATATATATGATGCATGTTGAAATTAAATATTACTACATTAGTAATTAGATATTGATTCCAATGATTCTTAAAACGGTTTAAATTAAAAATAAAATAACAGCAAATCATTATTTATATCTTCCAGCGAGATGTGGTTTCTTTAAAACGTCGAAAACCTGTGATCGATTTGAAACTTCTACCATTGTGGTGGCAGATTTTTTTTCTATATCGTATATGATTGATTGATTGAATATTGTTTAACGCCCCTCTTGAGAATATTTCACTCATTGAGACCTCAACACTGCTGGTGAAGGGCTGCACAATTTAGGCCTATGCTCGGCGCTTATGACCATTGAGCATGGAGGGATCTTTATCGTGCCACACCTGCTGTGACACGGGACCTCAGTTTTTGCGGTCTCATCCGAAGACCGCCCCATTTAGTCGCGTCTTACGACAAGCAAGGAGTACTGAGGACTTACTCAAACCCGGATCCCCACGGGTTCATATATACATGTATATGTAATAGATGCACATTTACAGGCACACATATATAACAAAGGTAATTGGGCAGGATGAACATGTGTATATATACATGTATAGATATAAATAGTCAGACACCGTAGTATCGAGGAGGGGTTGCCCCTCCACTTTGAGGGGGGGTGTGATGTTGACCATTCCCTTGCTATGGGAACAACTTGACCAGCCTAATGACATTTCAACTTTTATCAATCTTATAAAATATATAATATATGTGTTGTGATGATTGTTACTAAAAGTTTATATTAGTATTGACGTACGCCCCCTCCATGATTAGGAATACTGGAGTATAATCGTATGGTGATGTAGACACCTCTCTGTCTTTCTGTCTGTCTGTCTCTCTCTGTGTCTGTCTGTCTGTCTCTCTCTGTCTCTCTCTCTCTCTCTCTCTCTCTCTCTCTCTCTCTCTCTCTCTCTCTCTCTCTCATGTCAAGGTGTTCTAGATAGGCCTGGCCCGCACATTGAAAAACGAAAATACATGCATGATATTTATTGAATTCATTTTTATAACAGGTTTGTTGTAGTTACATATACTGTCTCTTGGAAACAGACAGGGGGTGGAGGGTTATCCTTCGCTACATGGGTTCAATTAATAATTTTCAGCCTATTTTTTTCTCATTCAATACTACTATCAAGAATATGGGGGGTTGGGGATTTCACTCAATATATCCTTATTCGCATATGAAAATAAGTGCCTGGGAAAAGCAGTTACATATACCACATTGTCTATACATGTACTCAAACTACTTCCCAGAGTCCTACTCCTAGTCCTAGTTCTAGATTTGGACTGAATGTCGGTGCATGCAATGACATGCCCACTGACTGATGTATTTTCATTTTATCAAAGATGAACACTATATGGAGATAGAGAGTTGGTACTACTTGGTTGACCATTTAGGGGAATGTAAAGATATAAACACGGACACATTTTTGTGAGGCTTTTAAATACATTGGACGCATTTTTGTGAGGTTTTTAAATGCATTTGCTATATGAAATATACCATCTGAAGTTACATGCATATTACTTGACGTGTTTTACTGTACCCAAGAAAATGATATCCCATTCATGCAACATAAATTTGTAGCGTTTAGTATATGTACATTTACCACACTTTATTCAATATATTTTGTAAATACCCACAGCATATTTTATTCGTATGTACTGTAACATGTATGTTGCATACACATGTAAGCAGACCTATTATATAGTCCTTGGTGTACGTGGCATAACAAGTAATTTTATCCAACTCAATCGACGTTTTTAATCAAAGTGTTAATATTTATGACCAAAAAACAAAACCAGGAAAAAGAAAATTCAAAAGCCATTTTATTTTTCATATTTCATTTGAATAGGAGGACATCGAACAGCACCTTCGAAAATATGATTGCGTTCTACTGAACAATTTTTGACAAATACACGCATTATTTTCCTCACTCTAATTAACACAAGATTCTTCCGCAAAATGTCTATGACCACGATAAAGTTACATGTAAATAAATTATGTATTTTCCATAGCATGCCAGTTTTCAATTGTCTTTGATCTCAATGAGTATTTTTCTATAAAAAGTTAAATTTGTAACTTTTAGAAAAATATTCTACAAGAATCAGGGGATTGTAAATCCTATAAGGTCGATGACGTCGTTCCGAAAAAGCGACCGTCGGAAGATAGCGTCAGAGTTAACAATGCAATATTGTAACGTTATTTTCTCAATATCAGCAACAAGTAAATGGTACATGTTATATATGAATGAAACGAGAAAATTATCACCTTTCTACCTGCAAAATATGATCGGTTTTTGAAGCGCGGCCAATTTTGGCCAATTACGTCCCTTGTTCTTTAGAGGTTAATAGTATTGCAGGATGTCAAAAGTCGAACTTAAAGTCGGCATTTCGGCAGTTGTGTCGTGGTTTTAATATAATTTACAACTACAGACTGTTGTTGAGTCACATAATGTCTGACGTGTTTCCTACCATTGTTACATTTTACATACTGATGTAGACTACAAATTACTCCCTTTACCTGATTAAGAGAGAGTGTGTTTATGGCGGGTTTGATAAGTTGACATAGGAGTCTTCTCCTGTCCCTACTTCGATGTTTCAAGAGATCTGTGTTTGCCACGTTTCAATATTTGTATTCTTTGTAGTACATGAGATAAATATTTATTCCTATCTTCACCCTTTTACAAATACCCATATATCTTTCAAATTTCACTTCATCTTCTTGTCACATTAATTTTGACTACGGATAACTCCGTTTACATGATTAGGATATAGGGCTCACGGTGAGTGTGACCGGTTGACAGGGTGCTTACTCCTCCTAGGTCCGTGTTTGCCCAACTATCTATTTTGTATTGTTTATAGGAGTTATGAGATTATCTTCACTTTTCAGAAGCTTCGTCAGAACCCTATCTCTACAAGTATCAGCTTTAAATAAATGTTGTATGGTCCAGGTAATCTCTCAGCTCAATAGGACCTCCGCAGAAAGAGAGAATACCACTTCTTGTTATACATTACTATAAGGGTCAGTTCAGGGTTACAAGGCCTTCAGTGTGTGGATAATAGTAGGAAACATATCAAAGATCTCTTACGATGACGTAGCATGATACATGCATTTTTACGCATAAAAACATTTTTAAGTTCTTTATAATTTTCTGAATGATATT
This sequence comes from Ostrea edulis, assembly GCF_947568905.1. Taxonomy (NCBI): domain Eukaryota; kingdom Metazoa; phylum Mollusca; class Bivalvia; order Ostreida; family Ostreidae; genus Ostrea; species Ostrea edulis. Next base: position 90,468,536 of record NC_079166.1, on the reverse strand, counting down.
TCATATTTCTGTAATGGTAATTCCCGGACTTAATCGCTTTGGGGCTGTTTCTTATCCTTTTTTTTCTTGTAACAGTAAAGCATGCCACTGATCCATGATATTCAAATATATGAAAATAGAAATTCCCAGCAACGAAATATCCCTACAAAACAGAAGACTTACTGGGCCGGATTTGGTTTTAGTCTTTAGTATGGTCCAGGCATTCTCTCAGCTCAATGGGCGCTCCGCAGAGAGGAGAGATAAAGAATATTGCTACTGGATCGGATTTAGTTTTAGTCTTTGTAAAACGATCGTCGCTATTCTTCTTTATGACAATGAAATAAGTTGTTTTCCACACATCACACCTATTCCTCGGTATTTCTCCAACATAACTCTTTTTCTTGATTGGCAAACACGGCAGCCGAATATCACAGAATGAATGGTTATTGGCCGCGGAACGAAGTCTGTTAACTTGGGGTATATGTCCACTTGGTTGTGTTTGTGTGCAGAGCATTTACAAGTCCCTTCACTGAAATGTTTTATGTGCATTTTGATGAGATTTACCGAGTATTGCTGTAACGGATTGGTTAACATTGTGTATCTTGAATTAAATGTATTCAGCTGGTTGAATTTAATTCATATTTTTTAATCGTAATACGGAATTTAAATTCCTTTTAACAGTATTGAAATAGTGAATGTTTTAAACAAATAATCTTATCTTACACGCATATGTAATAATGCAAGTGGATTTAAAAGAATCTGACTCTGAAATGCAGTAATGTAAAATATATTGTATTACCTTATTTTTTTTATTTATAGCCATGTTGTATTTGCGTTGATACTGTATTTATGTGCATAAAATCCAAAATCCAAAACGTCCATACCTAGTTATTATTAATCCAGGTAAATCTGGTTCCCACCCCCGTCACTCACAGTGTTCTCAAAACGAGTGATTAATGAGCAGCGTAGGCGGGGACCAGACTACACTCACTATTACGTCGGGGTTTTTTTCAAGTGGAGGGGAGGGGTTGTCACGGGGGAAGGAGTTGTAACCAAATATATCTTTATTTCAGAAAATGTACGTTGTGAAAACAAGCGTCTTCCCTTCATTCTACTGGGTCGTATCCTACATTGCTTTGATTTTTTTTTTCCTACACTGAAACTTTAAGTAACCGGTATAAACGTATACGGGTTTTTTTCAATGGTTGATTCATCAGGTCATGGGTTCAATTCATTGTTTTGAGCTTACATTTCCACGATCATTCATTACTACAATGTTACAGTGAATCATAAGAGGGTAAGCGCTTCACTAGGAGTATGTCGACATCAAACGTTGCTCTTCATGCCATCATGTATTTACAAAACACGAAATTTATTTCTTCTATTTACACTCTGTATTCATCTCTATCGGATAATTCCCAGCCATTGAAATAGATGTACGGTATCTATCAAGATTCATACGCGCGATGTTCACAACTATGGTGTCCGGATAGGCCCATTTGCAAAAGCGTGACTGTGTGTTAGTCACAACACACCGTCACGCCAACAAGCAACGCGCCTTCGCGCTCTCACGCCAACATGCAACGCACCTTCGCGCTCTCACGCTAACAAACAACACACCTTCTCGCAGACAAGCAACGTGCCTTTGCGCTCAAGACAACAAGCAACTCGCCTTCGCGCTCTCACGACAACAAGCAACATGCCTTCGCGCAGACAAGCAACGCGCCATCGCGCCAACAGAGAGCACGAAGGCGCGTTGATTGTTGTCGTTAGACCGCAAAGACGTGTTGTTTGTCTGCGCGAAGGCACATTGCTTGTTGGCGTAAGAACGTGAAGGTGCGTTGCTTCTTGGCTTGACGGCGTGTTGTGACTAACGCGAAGTCACACTTTTGTAAATGGCCCTATCCGGACACAATAAAATAGTTATCATTACAATTTACAAAGAACATTGGAACTGCTGTCAAGGGCAATAACTCCTACATGTATATTCATTAATGCATATTTTCCTAACAATATCTTCATGACAATAGTGACACTAGCAGACCGTGAAGCTTCTTTCCGTGATGAAATATCATAATATCACGTGTACTAATGAGAACCAATGAAACGGGTGGAAGATCATGTGGGCGTTCTGATGCTAAATTTTATCTTGTATTTTGCACCTGTTGTATCTATTTACCTGATCAGGATACATGGCTCACGGCAGGTATGACCGGTCGACAGTGGATGCTTGCTCGTTCTAGACACCTGATCCCACCTCTGGTGTGTCCAGGGGTCCGTGTTTGCCCAACTATCTACTTAACATTGCTTATTGGAGTTGTGAGATTAATCACTGTTCGTTATCTTCGCCTTTCATCTATGAAATTAATGATATTCCTTCTTCCAACTGTCATGAATTTGAATAGATAATGTATAATTATAATATAATAATTTCATTATATCAAAATCACATAGACAACATGTTTCATGGTAATATCATATGAATGACTCAATCACAGATCAGATAACAGGTAAACTGTACAAAAACTATCAAAAAACTAATCTCTCTCTCTTTCTCTCTCTCTCTCTCTCTCTCTCTCTCTCTCTCTCTCTCTCTCTCTCTCTCTCTCTCTCTCAACAGGGTGTAGTTTGTGATTTATTCTGTTCGGTGGGCCCCTTTGAAATTGAGAAAGGTAATTTCTTCCTGCATAGACAAATATAATGAAAATTTATTACACATAATACTAGTATATTTTTATTATCATTTACAAATCTTACTGTAAGCATTATATACCGGATACCATTTACAAGTCTTATTGTAAGCAATATATACCGGGTACCATTTACAAGTCTTATTGTAAGCATCATATACCGGGTACCATTTACAACAAGTGTTATTGTAAGCATCATATACCAGGTACCATTTACAAATTTTACTGTAAGCATTATATACTGGGTACCATTTACAAATCTTACTGTAAGCATTATATTTTTTTTATGTTTTGATTTTTTTTATTTCACTCAATCGACATACATTTGCACAAAAGTAGATACAAAAGAATATGAATATATTTAAGCGTACACATATATATTATAATGTTCATTTTCTTTTTATGGGAGAGAGAGAGAGAGAGAGAGAGAGAGAGAGAGAGAGAGAGAGAGAGAGAGAGAGAGAGAGAGAGAGAGAGAGAGAGAGAAGAGAGAGAGAGAGAAGACAGAGAGAGTCAATTGACTAATGGAGACTATTTTCGCAGTCCGTTTTAAATTTATCTAATTCATTCCTTTCCTTATAACTATCCTGGTTGATTTGATACAATTGTTTCCAATAATTTATAAGGGATTTAACTGTTAGCTGATTTTTTGTCATCTATTCCTATATCTTTCCAGAAGTCATTTTTTACATTTTCATCTATTTGTAAGATTGCTTGTAGGAGTTATGAGATTGATCACTGTTCGTTATCTTCACCTTGCATAGTCTGAACCTGTATTTATTAATTTGTCCAAGTTTACATAAGGAGACTTTTCCATTTTGAGTTGTCCTCTATAACCAATCTCCTTATCCAAGTCGACTTTAGTCCTTTGGTATAACAATCTAAATCAACCATTTTTGTCCCCCATATGCATACTTTTGTGTGGCAACTTTTCTTTTAATTTTATCAGATTTTGAATTCCAGACAAATTCAAATAAAATAGAATTAAGTTCTTTTATGAAAGCATTCTTTGGGTTTGGTAAGGCAATAAATGAATGATTTAGTTGTGAAATTAGGAGTGATTTCACTAGAGTTATTTTCCTAATTGGAGTCAACTTTCGTTTACTCCACTGGTCAATAATTGACTTAATCTTCACAAGTTTTTTGTCATAGTTCAATTTCAAAATTTTATTTAAATCCACATCATAATGGATTCCTAATAGTTTAAATCGAGTTGTCCATTTTAAATTCATATCAGAACATAATCTTTCATCTGAATATTTTTTACTTCCTATCCATACAATCTGCGTTTTATCTCGGTTTATTTTGAGACCAGATAATTTATAAAATTTCAATATCTTTCAAAGTTTCTCTCAATGAAACCCCAGATTCGTCAAGGATAATGGATGTGTCATCTGCGTACTGTGACATTAGATATTCTGTGTTATTGATTAGAATTCCCTTTATACTTCTGTTATTTTTAATTTTTATAGACAAAATTTCAGCGTATAATAAGAATATGTAAGGTGATAGTGGGTTCCCTTGCCTACAGCCACGTCCTAGTTTAACGAAATTAGATAAGAAGCCTGCTTGTGTCACACATGAAACCGCATTATAGTGAAATGTTGTAATCCAACTATAGAAAGAAGGTCCAAAATTAAAGTATTGTAAAGTATCTTTTATAAATTTCCAAGAAACAGAATCAAAGGCTTTTTCAAAATCTATCATAACTAGCACTCTGGGAATATGATTTGTTTCTGTATAATTTATTAGATCATATATTAATCTACTGTTTGATAATTACTAATAATTTTACTAAGCACAGTTTTTATTCTTCTTTTATCTTGGCACACTGATTTTGACTGCGGATAACTCCGTTTACCTGATCAGGATATGGGGCTCACGGCGGGTGTGACCGGTCAACAGGGGATGCTTACTCCTCCTAGGCACCTGATCCCACCTCTGGTGTGTCCAGGGGTCCGTGTTTGCCCAACTACATGTATCTATTTTGTATTGCTTGTAGGAGTTATGAGATTGATCACTGTTTGTTATCTTCACCTTGCATATGTAACATTGAGAAGAGAAATTGGTCTCAGTTGTTTAGAGAGAATTTTAATTTTCCATCTTTGGGTATGCAAGTTATAATTCCTTGTTTTTGTGTTGATGATAATTCTCCTTGGTCAAATCCATAATTTAATGATCGCACGACAAAAAACCCAATTATTTTCCAGAAAATTTTAAAGAATTCAGCTGTGAAACCATCACTACCAGAGCTTTTGTTATTTGATATATCCTTTAAGACTATAGATGCTTCATTGTGAGTAATATATCCTTCTATTGATTTTTCTCTCCATCAGATAGTTAAGGAACACTAAAATCCTTTAATATATCAGATATTTTAACATCTGCCTTTTCATTTATATTTCTATTACTCGAATATAAGTTTCTATAAAAAATTTCCACCTCCATCTTGTTTGATTATTTCTCTTTGTACATCATTTTCTACAATTATTACTTTTGGAATGATTTTATTTGTAAAATGGCGATTCTCTAGGTTAAGAAAATAATTAGATGGCTTTTCTCCTTCATTTATCCACTTAGCCCGGGAACGTACCATACAATCATTGACTTTATGATTTCGTATATTTTCAAGATCTTTTTTCTTTTCATTTATAGTTTCAATATTTCGTTCAAAATCCCTTTCCAATTCTTCTAGTTGATCTTCTAAATCCTTCTTGTTTTATCTTTGCTTTTTGATGTGACTTGCATATGAAATTGTTTTTGATCTGATTTCCATCAATAGAGTCTCTAAAAATAGTTGTTCATTAATTATAAACTGTATGTCTGCTTCAGGAATGTCTAAAACTGACTCTCTTTCATATACGGGAACTGCGTATTGTTGTTTTATTTGATCAATATGATTATTAATACATTTAATATACTCCATGTCTTTTAAAAGTGAGTTATTAAACTTCCATAGTCCCTTCCCATGTTCGAAATTATCTAATTTAAGTGATACATACACTGGAGAATGATCTGATCTATAGCTTGTCATAATGTCACTGCTTTTAACTTCCTTTAGGAGGGAAGCAGACATAAGAAAGAAATCCAGGCTAGCTTGTTTCATAGGATTAGGTTTTCTCCAAGTGAACCTATTTACATTTGGATGGAATTCTCTATATATATCAACTAAATTTAAAGATAGCATTTGTTATTAACATGTAAATAATTGAAATAATCTTTGGTAGTATCTAGTACCAAATTAAAATCCCCAACAATAATAATTTCCTCGTTGTTTAATTTTGTAATAGTATCTCCTAATTTCTGATAGAAGTCAGGAGAGTCATCATTTGGTCCATATATACATATCAAACTTATTTTCTTATTTTCTAATGAAATGCTAAGTGCAAGTAAATTACCAGTATTATTTTAAATAGGCCGTTCATGAATTTGGTACTCAAAATTATTATTAAATAGAATGGCAACCCCTCTTGAGTTTGAAGTAAAAGAATTGAATCGAGCTTCATAGCCCCAATCATTTCTTATTTCTTGTTCCATTTCCATTGTAAAATGTGTGTCTATTAAACATAAAATGCTGCAATGCTGTTGTCGATAGTATTGGAAAATGTCTTTCCGTTTCTTATGGTCATTTAATCCTTGACAGTTCACAGAGATAATTTTAATTTCAGTCATGTATCTGTTTATTTGTTATATAGATTTCATCAAATACGGACTGACAAAATACTGGTCCCCATTGAAAGGATAGAAACGTGAAGAAAAGGAGAAAGAGAGAGAGAAATGAGAAGAAAATAATAATCATGTATGAAAAGAGTTGAAGATGTTGATTCATTATATTATAACCGAGTAATTTAGTAGGAAAAAGTGCTATTGTCCAAAGCTAGTACATATAATATATATACATTTGTCATTGTCTTCTATACCGGAAGTTGCAATATTAAAGGAAATTATCAAAACCAAAATTGACACAATTACAAATTCCGGAAAACAATATTAGAATAGGATGATCGCGATACAAAGCTATATAGACCCATCATATGCAGACTAATAGAGACATATTAAAGCATAATTATACACACTATCTGCAAATAGTACCTTGATAATAGTAATTAGTAATATTGAATTTTTATAATTCACATTTCTAAATATAACTTGCAAGTACTGCACATTGATATAATATAATATATATACATATATAACCCGCAGCAGTCACTCCTAGAGTACAGTGTTGGCCACTTCACATACATGGTCCTCCATGATTCGGAAGCGGTCCGGGCCAATATGATTTGGAGTCATTACATACCGGGTACCATTTACCTGTCGTGGTTTCCGTCGTTGGGGCTGGCACTTCGCACGTTTCATTTCGACCTGTTGTGCAAATTTGGAAAACAAAAATTGATTTTAAAGGTAATTCCTTTGAAAATAAACAAAACTCTCTCTCTCTCTCCCTCTCTCTCTCTCTCTCTCTCTCTCTCTCTCTCTCTCTCTCTCTCTCTCTCTCTCTCTCGCATGGTCTAAGAATTGTAGTCATCTGCATGTATATCTTTTAAATACCTCAAATTAATACAAATTCTATCATGGTTATTGCAATGATCAAAGGAATGCCGCGGTCATTATTCTACAGTGTACCTTCATACGTATTACCTGATTATGAGAAAATTGATACACATCTCGCTTGCACTTCGAGTTTTACTAATGCAACAATAAAGTCAATGACTGATAATTCAATTTCTTCATCATAAAAATCAATCAATTATATATGCTATAAAACAAATTCATAAATGATTGAAAAACATTTCTCATTCAGTATAAAACCAATCGTCTTCACGGATCTTCTGCTGTACAAACTTTAATTACCTTTTCACAAGAATGATTTGTGCCAAATTTGATTGAAATTGGTTTACTGGCTCTGCTGAAGAAGATAAAAATGTGACAAGTTATCATTAAAGACAACAACAAAACAGACGCCAGAGTGTTTGGCTAGTTTTACCAAAAATAATAGGTGATATGCAATGTACAACCAGGCATGTTTAAAAGCTTGTCGTAACGAAGTTCGACACGTAGATGGAATATACTGACCAAGTAAATTTGCACATTGTGTAACTAATGGTAGAAGGAATAAAATCCGTGTACATATCATTTGAAGGAATCTCACAATCACCATTACTTTGAATCTATAGTATTCTCATTGCTAACAGTTTATCAGTTTGTAAAATGATGTATATGAAAATGGTGTCTACAAAGTGTATTTGAGGTAGAATTTTTTCTATTTTACAGTTCCTATGAATGCCAAGAGAATGGGTGCACAACTGGATACACATACCTTTTATACCGTAATCAAGTGCATGACCAAGAGGTAACTAAATATCAAATGTAGTCAAACACGTAAAAGTATTTAATTCAAATTTTAGATTTCAGTTAAAATGTACCACTATGCATATCTATAAAGTATTGTATTGTCTTTTACGGAGGAAAGTTCCATATTTTCTTCTTGTTTACATCGATGAATAACAAAAGTTTGAATAAGCATTAGTCTTAATTGGGTGATTATGGTATGGTGAAAGAGGAAGAAGTCTCTACAGCCCAGTAGCTAAGTACTTCGTTTCTAGCTTGAAAATGCGGAAGTATATTTAATTGCTGTTATAAAATTTAGAAATTCATTTCAAAATTAAGGATTATCTCCCTCATGCATAGCTCTTATCCTTAGACGAATTTGACTCCACTTTTTTTTGTGTGTTTCCAAATAATAGCCCTAAAACTTCAATGTTTTTGCCTAAAATAGCTCTAAAAGTTTATTGTTATTTCGGATTTCAAACATTTCGGTTGAGCATCACTGAAGAGACATTAATTGTCGAAATGCGCATCTGGTGCATCAAAATTGGTACTGTATAAGTTTTATATTATGACCCCTGGGTCGAGGTCTCTGCTGGTGGACTGTTAGTCTCCGAGAGTCTCTACAGCGGAGTAGCTAAATCCTTCGTTACTAGCTTGAAAATACGGATGTATATTTAATTGCTGTTATAAAATTTAGAAATTCATTTCAAAATTAGGAATTATCTCCCTCATGCATAGCTCTTATCCATAGACGAATTTGACTTAACTTTTATGGCACTCTGTAATTGCCTAAAATAGCTCTAAAAGTTTATTATTATTTCAAACATTTCGGTTGAGCATCACTGAAGAGAAATTATTTTTCGAAATGAGCATCTGGTGCATCAAAATTGGTACCGTATACGTTTTACATTAAACCATAACGACAATGTAATTCATATATGTAATAAGTACATATTTTTACAATGACTTACATGGTAATTGATTGGATATAACCTAACTTCAATATTTGTATATATGTTTAGTTATTGAATATTATACATTTATATGTATCTAATGAATTTTATTTTACGTATTTTTCAGAGAAACATCATTCACGTAGAATTTTTCGATTTTATTTTCATACTTCTGAAATACATAAAAACCCTTGATCAAAAGATCGTTTGCAAATTTATACTTTCACGATTTGACGTCTTCGAGTCATTTCACGATGTTAGTGTAAAAATTAGGAATTTACCAAATAGACATATCACTGTAACACATGATCTTTTTAAGCTTTTATTAGTGGTATTTTAATGCAAATGTTATGCATTAGATGTTCACTGGGAAGAGGCTATATTCTTGGCACACTGATTTAGACTGCGGATATCTCCGTTTACCTGATCAGGATACAGGGCTCACGGCGGGTGTGACCGGTCAACAGGGGATGCTTACTCCTCTTAGGCACCTGATCCCACCTCTGGTGTGTCCAGGGGTCTGTGTTTGCCCAACAATCTATTTTGTATTGCTTATAGGAGTTATGAGATTGATCACTGTTCGTTATCTTCACCTTACATTATGACTGCAATATTTTAATCCTCATACAATTAGCATAAACTTCCCAAATGCAACTTTCTTTCGTCCATTTATTTGAATTCGTCATCGCTCATTATCTTTTGGCGAGTGTTACGAAGTTAAGGATGGAAGTACGATACTTTGTAAACGAATTAAACTCAGAGTTTAATCTTTAAGTTCTAAATGTAATAATTTCTTTACGAAAGCTAAATTTTCGTGAATTGTTACTTTCTCGACAATAAGCGTTAATGATGTTCTCGCGAATGAAATGCAAATGATAGTATTTCTATGAAATAGTTTAAATATCAGTTCTCTGTAGTTGATTTCAATCCCAATCTGAATCTTTTGATCATAGTTTTCAGAAATTAACCACACTATCGTATTAGTTTTAATGAAAATGTAATGGCAATCTTTTTCAGTATCAGTTTGATTTTTAATTTATCCGCTGTCAAAATAATTACATGTAATTGAAAATATGTCATGATTCAGGCAATTAAATAATCCTTTCAATGCATTAAAACGCAACTAATGCAATCAATTACTATAACAAGTTCAATTCACAACATTTTTTTTATATATTCGGCAAAACCGAATAAGATTTTTCCTGTGTTTGATTACATGCGTGGCATTATTGTAGATGCAAGTAAGACATCATAAATGCATGTATCGAACCGCAAGATGCATTTGTGCTTTGGGCGCTCGATCTGGTAAGGACCTTTCACCTTTGAAGAATGCAATGGCCGACATCACATCAACTTTCCTGGTGTGATGATGGTTCACTGAGGGTGATAAAAGAGGCCGACTAATCGTAAATGGTGAGAGACCGGGTATGCTTACGCCTCCTAGGCACCTCGGGCACCTGGTATGTTTAGGTGACCATGTTTGTCCAACTTCTTACTTTGTATTCCATATAGGAGTTAGGAGATTGATCACTGTTCCTTATCTTCACCTTTTCATTTTCATTATACATGTCTAAATGACAAAGTGAGATATTTTCATTACACCCATGTTTGCATGATCAGGTGAGAACTTTTCATCATACCCGGGTTTGCATGAGAAATTGAAAGATTGCCATCACATTTATTTTTGCATGATAAGGTGATATATTTTTATCATATACATCTTTTCATGATAAGGTGACAGATTTTCATCATACACATCTTTGCATTATAAGGTGAAAGATTTTCCTCAGATGTTTAATACACTATGATGTGATGCTTTAAATTAATGAAACAATGGTATCAAACTATATATTTAAAAGTGTGAGGACATTTTCACAGATATTTTTTCCAACCGGATCCTACGTGAAAACAACGCTCCAGTTTAACATAGACTGGTTCCTCCAGAAATATGTGTATCCATCTGTGGCGGATGTTGACAAAAGTTCAGGTATGTGTGGCATTCTGGGAAACGGGACTGCAAACGATCTGACAAGAATGAATGGGGCGATAGATGATCCCGCTGATTTCGATGCTTATAACCCTCCATACGACTTCTCGATATCCTGGAGGTAAAATTTCTTAGATAGCAGCAAAGACGTTTTTTTAATATACTGAATTACTAATAGTTTTACTGAATTTGAATTTGTTACATTAATACCATGGAATTCTTTATGACAACATTCATTTCCAGGGTAGAAGATAATCAAGATCTTATAAATCCTAATATGGATTTCGACACACTAACTTTTCTGGTTCGTGCTAGATCACCACTATGCACGTGTAACAGCGGAAAGACGAAGTGTAGTTATAGAAGCTACACGGGGTGTGGGACTATCTCAAGGGGAAATGAATATCTGTGTTTAGTTCGCAACACCAGCAGTAGATGAAAGATACATGCTGATTGCGCTAAGTCGTTAGATGTAAAACTTATACGGTACCAATTTTGATGCACCAGATGCGCATTTCGACAAATAATGTCTCTTCAGTGATGCTCAACCGAAATGTTTGAAATACGAAATAACTATGAAGTTTTAGATCTAAATATAGCCAAAAACAGCGTGACAAACAAGTGGAGCCAAATTCGTCCAAGGATAAGAGCTATGCATGAGGGAGATAATCCTTAATTTTGAAAATGAATTTCTAAATTTTATAACAGCAATTAAATATACATCCGTATTTTCAAGCTAGTAACGAAGTACTTAGCTACTGGGCTGTAGAGACCCTCGGGGACTAACAGTCCACCAGCAGAGGCCTCGACCCAGGGGTCATAATGTAAAACTTATACGGTACCAATTTTGATGCACCAGATGCGCATTTCGACAAATAATGTCTCTTCAGTGATGCTCAACCGAAATGTTTGAAATCCGAAATAACTATGAAGTTTTAGATCTAAATATAGCCAAAAACAGTGTGCCAAACAAGTGGAGCCAAATTCGTCCAAGGATAAGAGCTATGCATGAGGGAGATAATCCTTAATTTTGAAATGAATTTCTAAATTTTATAACAGCAATTAAATATACATCCGTATTTTCAAGCTAGTAACGAAGTACTTGCTGTAGAGACCCTCGGGGACTAACAGTTCACCAGCAGAGGCCTCGACCCAGGTGTCATAATGTAAAACTTATACGGTACCAATTTTGATGTTAAAAACACCGAGGTACTGATATGATTCTTTTTGAAATCTTTACAATTGTCTTTCTTAAAAATGTTTTAGTGTTGCACATCATTTACACGAGCCCTAAAGGCAGAAAAAATGAATGGGAAGAAAGAAATAGAGACATTCGTGTTAAATAACATAGTCCAGATATATTTTCGTTTCTTTGTTTACTTGCCGAGTAAGAGGAGTACAAAGAGAACAAAACGAGACGTCACACTCTCGGCGGATGAAGCGACAGCTATTTGTAATGCGGCTTTTGAACAGTCTATCACCTACCACACCTGTTTTGAGAACGTGGTTGACTTCTCCAACGCTTCCATTCCAAGTTGCATATAAGACATATCGGTTAGTTATCATTTTGTTATCGACTGAATTTGTTTTTAATTTGTTTTGATGTATTTCGATAATGAAGTTTCAAATTTTATTTTCAGGACTTAAATAAACAAGGTTATATAATCTTTACTTTGAACTGACGAATATCGTTCTAAAAATAGAACTTCTAGAATTGAGGTCAGAAGAAGTAATCAAGTACAAATGTATCTTTGTAAGGATTGGTGAATGTTTTAAGGTTAAGAGAAAATGACCTTGACTAACCATATATAGCCATATGCTTCTACAATATTTAGATATGACAGGAAGCATTTGTTTCGTTTTGTTCTGACGCTTCTGATATTCAGGGTTCAAAGTCCAGTTCTGTTTATTTTAGGGGGATATTTTCAACCCTTTATCTCATTCAATGTCTCTAGTGAATTTACACCTGTTCAGATTTTGAGAGATAAGTATTGAGAGAATGTTTTGCCTTTCTTTGAGCAGTCTGTTAGTGGGTCAGTTTTCGTACAGGATGTTATTCTAGGCATCATTCATGTTCCCTTACATAGAATTTATCCGAAATCAGATTTAATCACTGGACCAGTTATCGTAGGTGTTCGAACTACTCTTTCTGTTCCAAACTTTCCTTTTTGTTAGGCAACGATTTAGCTAGTGTCAAATTCATTCACGGTCCTATTCTTTTTCTGTTATTAAAGCTTTTAACACTCTATGAACACAAAATAGTGATTGCACGTCTTCTTCCTTTGTTTCCTATAAAGATATATTGTTTATCTGACAGGAAATCCGAATCTTACTTCGGTTCACATTGAGAGCGCTATAGACATGTGCCAGGTCCTGATTAATTACAATGTAACCCTTCAGGAAGAACAACCAGCCATTACTTATCAAGTTCTCAGTGTGTGCATAAACAACTGTAGCGGTAATGGACAGTGCATTGACGGTAAATATAATCCTTCCATTTCCTTTTCATTCTTAGTCATCGAACGTAACAAATCCATATTACTTGTTAACAGAGTGTTTCTATGAACTTGTAAATTACGTATTGTAAATCCTTTTACGTTCCTTTAATGTTAGGAAATTGTACCTGTGATCCTGGATATGGCGGAAGTGACTGTCCCTTTGATAAAACAGCGCCCCCTACAATAACAGATATCCTTGGAAACGGCCTCTGTGACCGCTCGGAGGAAGACTGTGATGATGGTTGGATCTTATTTCCTTGGAAACACCAATACCACGTGCTTTGTGACGAGACAGGAGGTAAAACATATTACACAGTCTCTGTAATAAGACACGAGGTAACGCCTGTATATACATGTGTAGTATTTACTATGATAGTTTTCAAACGGCATATATTTTCCGGCTAATTCTCATTTATGTAAATGACTTTAGATTTCAGACACTAATACACTGATATATCAGGAATCGTACGCAGACAAGTCGGATGCCCGGACTCTCTTTGAGGGCTCTTGCTCTCTGGTGTATGGTAACAACGATACCTGGATAACAGAGTTTGTGTTCGCTCTGTTGAACGATGGATCTCGTTTCACGGGAAATCATTCTGCTTACGTGTACCAATCGCAGTGTCAGACATTTCACAACGACACCAGAAATACATATTTTACTTTGCAGGTATTCGTTTTTTTATATGAATGAGGTTTTTTTGTATACTTTAACATAATGTACTTGAATTTGTTGGGAAAGTCAGTTTTCAAAACATTCATCTTCTGTCTTAGGATGGATATTGCTACATCAATGGTAGGTGCATCGGGGCAGGTGAGTTCCAGTCTAATACTTCATGTTGGAAGTGTGATCCTTCAGTCAACAAGTACAACTGGACAGAAGGTAAGCTCGCGTACCAAAACTTTTATTGATTTCATTGACATTTCAAAATTAGCATACCGTATCATTAGAATTTGAAGGAGGAATCTTTTAAAATATGCTTACCAATCTTCATTTACATTCAGGTGAATACAAACTAAAAAAAATACAGAAAGGAATGTATGTGTAGTGGTTCAATTTTATGTTAAAATTCACGGCGGGTGTGGCCGTTCGACAAACAAATCCTGACTCCTCATAGGCAACTTATCCCGCCTCTAGTATATCCAGGGGTCTGTCTTTGTTAAACACTTTATTTTGTATTCCTGATAGGAGTTATCTGATTGATTATGATGGTTATCTCCATCTGCTGTGAACCATATATCTATCTTGATCAGGTAAACAGAGTAATCCGTAGTCAAACTCATTGTGTAAAGAACAGCTAAACAATTTGAATGAAACACGTATGACTGCAATTAATCCAATGACAGGCTGTATTGGTTAACAAGATCTTTATAACGACCATATAATTTGCAAAATGCTTACTTTAAAAGAGACTGTTGAAACCCTTGTAAAAAGTGATCATACAAAGAGCAAGCTCTTGCATAACGAATCATTTGAGAGACAGATACATCCTATTTAGGTGATGTGGAATATTGCTACATACACAAAAATATTGGAAGTTGATGATGGATAGCTGAAGTCATCTCATTTGTGTTGTAAGTGATTCATCTTTCGTAAAAAATTTAGGCGTATTCTTTGACAAATCCCTTACCATGGAAGAACACTGTCTCTCTATTTCCCGATCAGCATATGTGAACATTTGCAGAATTGGTTGTATCCGTTCATTTATTAATGATGAAGCATGTAAACCTCTAGTAAACTCGCTAGTTACATCCAGATTAAATTACGGAAATGCATTGCTTTATGGTGTTCATTCTAAACACACCAGCAAACTTCAGAGGGCACCAAACACAGCTGCAAGATTAATAACACGCTCAAAAAAATCCGACCATATTACTCCTGTTCTAATAGATCTTCACTGGCTCCCAGTTGAATACAGAATTCAACATAAGGTCCTTTTTCATACTCTCATATCTCTCAACAACCTATCTCCAGCTTACATATAGGATATCCTTACAGTTTACAATCCCACACGATCATTAAGATCCGAATCTCTGCATCTTCTCCAGGTACCTCGGACATGTACGAAAACATATGGGGATCGACGTTTGGACAAGGCTGCATCGAGTCTCTGGAATTCTCTGCCTTTTAAACTCAGAAAATGTACTTCATTGTCTAATTTTAAAGTGGACTCAAAACGCATTTCTTTAGATTAGCTTTTCATTTGATTATTTTTATATACGTAGTGCTCTTACATACAGCTCTTACAGTGTTGTTAAAAAAAAAAAAAAAAACCTGCTGTTTGTTATTATACCTATGTCCTTTTTATGTATTTAATTATTTCTAAGGGTTGTTTTAAATTGTTTCATATGTTATTAGGTTAATCATATCGTATCGATATATATTAATAATAATATCTATGCATTTTGATTCTGACACTATGAATATTTTATTCACATGTATGTGCACATCGATTTTATATTATCTTTTCTTTCATATTTGTAAAGCGCTTTAGAGAACTAATGTTGATAGGGCGCTATATAAATCTTTTAATTACAATTATAACTACAATTTGTCATAAAAATTATTTGACTACGTATTACTTCATTTTGATGATCAATACACTGGGCCCCATGTTTGTCAAACTCTCTATTTTGTATATGAGAGTTATGAGTTTGATCACTGTTCGTTATCTTCACCTTTTATTCTACCTCTATAAATTAAACATTTAACATTAAAATAGAAACAAATCATCAAAATAAATAGCAACAAATAATTTGAAAGTTTCAAATTTCGTTTAATGTCATTACTTCGATAATTCTGTGGTCTTTAAAATGACCCAATGCAAACACGAGCTGTTATTTAGTCGAATGTTGTCTGTTTATACGAATTCTGAGGTCGTTTTTACACGCTGGCTTGACAATAGGTTTCTCCGTTTATGTAGTATTCACAGTGTGATCGCTCAACAGGGGATGCTTAGTCCTCCTGGGCTTATTATCCAACCTCTCATAAGTCCAGGAATCCGTATCTGCCCTGCTTTCAATTTTGATTTTACTCTTGATAGGAGTTATGAGACAGTCTTTATCGTCACCTTTATAGGAGTTATGAGATTGATCACTGTTCGTTATCGTCACCTTTATAGGAGTTATGAGATTGATCACTGTTCGTTATCTTCACCTTTATAGGAGTTATGAGATTGATCACTGTTTGCTATCGTCACCTTTAAAGGTGTTATGAGATTTATCATTGTTCGTTATCTTCACCTCTAAAGGAGTTATGAGATTGATCACTTTTCGTTATCTTCACCTTTATAGGAGTTTTGAGATTGATCACTTTTCGTTATCTTCACCTTTATAGGAGTTATGAGATTGATCACCTTTCATAGATACAAAGGCAGAGTAGCAGTGTGAAATGGCGTCATCCCTCGTCTGCACTCTTAACTACAGTGAAACTTCTATAAACCGGCCGGCTCTCGGACCGAAAAAAAACCCGGCCGGTTTGGAGGGGTGGCCGTTTAACCGAGAATTTAGCATTTAGAGACATTTTATCTCAATATTCACAAAGTAGGCACTGTGCCCTTTCTTCTGATGATCTATGATTAATTATCGGCGGAGATCAAATTAGTCCGCTTGTTCCTACAGGTAATTATACATGTGTAATTAATAAGAAATATTCTCACTAAAATCATCTCATTTTAAACTGAAAATCTATATATCATAACAGGATTCCGATACATAAAGAAAACAAAGAGGCATATTGGAATTACTCTTACCTATAAAAACTCTGTTTACATACATCGCTTATATCATTAACAAATTTGTTTTGACGTTTTTGAAAAGTACAGTAGTAAATATGAAATTGTTATTTGAATATGTCTTAGGAATTTTAAGTCTATGGAAACCAAGAAAATTAAGTTATCTTTTAATAATTATTATCAACAGTCATGGGTTTGTTTTTCTTTATTAACATACCGCTTATATCCATACGATAGAATGGTGCAACAATATGGCGTTTGATACTGTATTCATTCAATATGTTCCTAACTGTTTTTTACATTTTGTACAGAATTTGAAAGGGTCACTTGGGTTAGCTAAGTGTCAATGAACACCCTTGACAGCACAGGTAAACAATAGAAATTAAAGAGGCCACTTGTGTTTTTTACACCTCCAGTCGATAATTTCCCACCTGGCCGGTCGGTCAGTCAATTTACACACCTGGACGATCGTGATGAACCTCTGGCAAACATTTTCTTGTCTTCAAATAGTGGCCGGTATGATAAGGGTAAATTACACATGTTTGTTAACAAATGTACTTTAAAAATGGCCGATGTCCGGTTTTCATGGGTGGCCGGTTTTGTAAGACTTTCTTTGTAAGGAAATGTTAAGATTTCTGCCGGGACTTTGAAAATGAGCCGATATTCAGGGAGAATCGGTTTTCTGAGGGGCCGGTTTGGAGACGTTTCACTATACTTCCAAAAAATGCCTAGACATTTACGTTCTGACAAAATTGGAAATTAATATAAGAAATAATCAATTTGCACTTGTCCACACATGGAAATAAATGTTGGAAAATAAGTTGATCTTACAGACAAAAGCTTTTAAAGTCTCGTTTAAAATCAGCCCTTCGGAAATTCTGTGGTCTAAACATGTTTTTGAATTGCAAATACAAACTACTAGGTCGACTACTGTCTGAAGTTTCATATCAATTATAATGACGTTCGTGACATACTAATTGGACTACGGAATACACCATTACCTGATCAAGATATGGGGATTACCATGTGACCGGTCAAGAGGGGATGCTTACTACTCCTAGGTACCTGCTCCCACCTCTAGTGTGTCCAGTGGTCTTTGTTTGTATTCTTAAGCTTAAAAGGATTTTTTATGTTGATCACAGTTCGTTTTCTTTACCTTTTCATAAAGGTAATAGTGTTGTATAGATTGAAATTGAGACTTACTGTGTCACACATATTAATCTAATTAAAATCAGATCCTAGAATACGCTCACAATCGCTACAATACGCAGAGTATACGGCGCGGATCTAAGAAGTCTGATTTTAATTAAATTGATATTTCAATGATTTATTTTTTCCTGAAAATCTATTTTTCGTTAGTACATCATTAAAATACATGTTGTGTCTATATGAAATATCTAGCTTTTTATATATATTCAAAATATTTTAATTTACACTGAACACATTACGACCTAAATCTGATATTATAAGTGAACAAAACTCTAGAAAACGTCTGTAGTATTACCATTCAACCAAGCAGGATAGAGCGCGCCACAACTTCGAAGAATTGGGCATTCCGTCAACATGGCGTCCTCCACTCGGTACCAGTCGGGGGTAATATAACGATCGCATAGCCCGTATTTGGAGTCATAATGATAAATTTCAAACATTGCGTAAGGTTCAAAGAATGTAGATGCATTGGCATGTAGAGATCTAAAATTAGTAAATTTATTCTGAATGAAGCTTTAAAAGAAAACAAATAAACTTCCAAGATGGATTTTTTCCATGAAAAGAAATCATGGTCGATCAACTCACCATGCTAACCAATGAAAACATTATGTTTGAATTTATACATATATTAGATAGAGAGTATCAATAATACATTTTATGAAAGTTTAAAACATTATTTTAGATTCTAAGTTAATGCCTGCTACGTTGCAGTAGTAAGCAGCTTCTGAAATATAGAAATGCAATGTAATACAATTGCTAAAATCAGTATGGAAGTATATGAATACAAGAAGTCCACTATTGTTCGCGAGTTTTAAAATTGAAAAACTCATGGTCTAATAATCTTATTTAATTAAAAAAAACTAATGTATCGTTGATATTGGATTTGCCTCACGTAAACTAAATAAATAAGCTTTGAAAAAGTGCTGAATACATATAGAATTTTTAAAACCTGTACTTAAAGAACTACAATTAGTAAATATAAAATCAAAGTTGAAAATGTATTTAAATAATACATTCATTTCTTCCATCAATCCGCGAGTATGAGAAAGAACATTTCACAAAAATCTACCTATCATTACAGTGCATGACAACATGTAAATTCAAATTAACAACTAAATATAATGATGCATGAACATTTATAAGTTTATCCCAGGTCAGTGATAAAGGACTTAAATATTGCTATATACAAATTAATGAAGAACATATTTTCGACCTTAAACAAAACTACAAAACGTAACAAAACCCGAGTACCTACCGGCAATATTTCAGATGAGAACGACGATTAACAGCGATAACACTGTCATTCTGGCTGTCACCTTTAAAATAGAAGAAAGCATCACTATTTCTTAATCTGCAGAACGGTGGATAGGGTATTGTTTTTCAATATCCATTATCGAACACAGGATTTACAATGTAAATGTAAACTGAAGTCCAAGAGTTTTACTGATTCAGAGTAGCAATTAATTATTTACAATGTAAATGTAAAATGAAGTCTAAGAGTTTTATTGATTCAGAATAGCAATTAAAATAATAGTACAGAAACATAAAAAGAATCAAATCTTCCTCAACAAAACAAATTGTATTAAATTTAAACGAAAGAAAAAGAAACACAAAATAGATAAAAATTGTCCGTTTCTTCTATTTCAACTTCAAAGCATATAAATCAAAAAATATTCTACCTTTAAAAAAAATCTTTAAACCCTCCGCACCATTATCTCCCGCACTATTAATTACGTTACGGTAGTAAATTTATTGAATACTCTACTTAAGAGTCAGACGTACGAGGTCACATGTGATTCGTCGCTTGTGCGCGCCCGTTGAGCTGGAGATGATTGACATTTAAATCAGGATCCCTGTAATTGTGAAAACCATTTCGGACTTAAGAATTAGTTTCGGTTTGATAGTGGCACTTTTGTTGCATGGCACATAGAAATTTAACTCTGGCATACTCGTTGCATCATAATATTTTGGTGCAAACAATTCCTCGTTATGCGTAATTTTAGATTCGTCAATGCTTTATCCGGAATACATTAATTACCTTTACTTTATCAATTCAAATACATTTTCAAATCTATCTCGCACTAAGTATGGTAAACATTATTTTAACGTATTAAAATTCTTGCAAAATATTTATGCATAAACATTAAAATTTGTAAGTCTCTTTTTTTTTAAATTTCATTGATTTTTCACTTTCATTCAAGTGTAATTTGATCTTATAAAATGGAAGTACATGTATTCGTTTCAAATACAACTTCAACGTTTAATACTAGTTTTAATATTTATTTTTAATACAACTTCAACGTTTAATACTAGTTTTAATATTTATTTTTGATACAACTTAAACGTTTAATTCTAGTTTTAATATTTATTTTTAATACAACTTAAACGTTTAATACTAGTTTTAATATTTATTTTTAATACAACTTAAACGTTTAATACTAGTTTTCATATTTATTTTTAATACAACTTAAACGTCTAATACTAGTTTTAATATTTATTTTTAATGCAACTTAAACGTTTAATTCTAGTTTTAATATTTATTTTTAATACAACTTAAACGTTTAATTCTAGTTTTGATATTTAATTTTAAACACCTTTACCGTTTAATACAAGTTTTAATATTTATATACTAGTTTTAATATTTATTTTTAATACAACTTAAACGTTTAATACTAGTTTTAATATTTATTTTTAATACAACTTAAACGTTTAATTCTAGTTTCAATATTTATTTCTAATACAACTTAAACGTTTAATACTAGTTTTAATATTTATTTTTAATACAACTTAAACGTTTAATACTAGTTTTAATATTTATTTTTAATACAACTTAAACGTTTAATACTAGTTTTAATATTTATTTTTAATACAACTTAAACGTTTAATACTAGTTTTAATATTTATTTTTAATACAACTTAAACGTTTAATTCTAGTTTCAATATTTATTTCTAATACAACTTAAACGTTTAATACTAGTTTTAATATTTATTTTTAATACAACTTAAACGTTTAATACTAGTTTTAATATTTATTTTTAATACAACTTAAACGTTTAATACTAGTTTTAATATTTATTTTTAATACAACTTAAACGTTTAATACTAGTTTTAATATTTATTTTTAATACAACTTAAACGTTTAATACTAGTTTTAATATTTATTTTTATACATTTAATTAGCGCTTTATCTAATTAAGACAATTACCCTAAAGCGTTTTTGATTCATCCTATTGTTCGTGTGTTTTTCTGTACCTAATATTGTACTCCTTTCAGGATTTATAAGTGATCAGTTTTTGTTGTCTTCGCCTTTCCCTTTCGGGCCGCTTTTGATACTGTAAATGTCGGTGTATTTGGGTATTAACGACTGGTTTTATATTAGTGTTTCAGGGCGGGGACGGTTATTGTTTATATCGGTGTATTTGGGTATAGACGACTGGTTTTTTATATCAGTGTGTCAGGGCGGGGACGGTTATTGTTTATATCGGTGTCTCTGGGTGCATTTAGAGTGAACGAAATTAACTTATTGTTGTATTTTGTGAGCAATTGCGAAGAAAACACAGCTGTGTATCTGTACATCGTCCAGTTTTGGTATTTGTAAACACGTTTTCATGTTTAGTCTTAAATCACCAGCATTAGTTTTTAATTGATATCCATACTCTAGAGAACTAAAATGTCCTGCCGTCGGTCTGTTCGATATCTGTTTTTCATTTTTTTTTTCTATGAAAGGTAAAGATAACAAACAATGATCGAACTCATAACTCATATAAGCAATACAAAATAGATATTTTAGCAAACACGGACCCCTGGACACACCAGAGGTGGGATCAGGTGCGTAGGAGGAGTAAGCATCCCCTGTCGACCGGTCACATCCGCCGTATCTGTTTGATAAACTGTTTTTACCATATAATTAGGGGTATTTTACTGATGGTAATTTCTACTTCCTTGCTTCTTTGTGAATTACTAAGCATCATTTTGAAATAACGTAAATTGCCGAATATAGCTGTAATATTCGAATTGTGTATTTTGGGATACCTTTTTTCATCAACACGTAAGTAATTATTCATGGAGGATACATAGAGGACGTAGAATTTTCCTTCAGTTTTTGCACATAAATAATGTGTTCCGTCTTTTAATATTAAATAAAGGTTTATTTCAATGCGTCCCATTCGATGAACCAAAATAGACATAAATTTCATATTAATTCGATCAATGGAATAAGAACCCCTCAATACTTGCAAACATATATTTTATATTTTCCCATCAATGAATTTGTACTGATACTTCAATTTCAATGTACCCTTTACATTTCAGTGTGAGAGGCTTTCGGTATAAACTTTCCATATAGGCATGTCTCAATCGTCTGTCTACCACTTCATCGGTTGTATTATTATGTCCAAGATGCAAGATAGACAAACACCAGTATAATTGGTAAAATGGCCGAGTGCAGTCCCGATGAACTAGCTTTAACAAAGTAGGAATATAGTATAAAAGCATATAGGGGAATCAAAATCTGCGCACATCCATCCAATGACTGTGCAGATTTTTTCATAAACAAATTCAAATGATAGAATAATCACATTCACGCACAACTAAAAGTTTTCTACATCGCATTTTATTTTTTATTTGTAATTCGTCATTTGTAATTTACTCGTGTGCATGTATAGATGGTTTTCAGGAATGTCCAAATTGCGCATCTGTTATGGTTTTAATGCAGTCCGTATTTTGTAGAGTATTTGGTTTATTTATCACAGTTTGACTTGAATCTCCCAGGAATATAACGGCAGATATCTTCTGCTTCTTATTCTGATCTGGATGTTCTCAAGTAGTATCTGCACATATCCTCTGTTTCACATTTTTCATCCTGCAATTAATACAGAGTCTGTTTTGTATCATTTAATGTATGATTGCGAAAATGGACTCAATGTCAGTCTATGTAGGATATTACGTCGTGTCTTCACGTTATGAATTTGATATTCAGTTAGGGATATATTACGTACATATCTTAGAATTTATATATCATATATGAAATTGAACAGAGACATGTTGAAAGATGTACATACTTTAGAAAATACAAGGCGGCTTTCAGAAAGACCATGTACACTCCGCAGATGAATATCGTCACCAATACCGAAATCAAAACTATGTACTTTGTTTCCAAATCTGTAAAATTCTAAATGTAAATTACATAGAATAATATTCTTCACATATCATAAAACACATATTTTCTCCCGTTCTTCAAAAGATTACTTTCTCTCATGATTTTAAAACAGAGATAAAACCTTTGCTTTCCTGACCTTGTTCTGTATCAGTCTGTGTTGTTTGCACAGTTGTTGTTGTAGGATATTCACATAATCCGTTTGTACCTTAGATTAGAGAAAATATGAAATTCATAAAAAACTGACGTACATATTTAGACTTTCAAATAATGAGCTTAACTACAGGCTATCATGAATAGCAAGCATTAATTATATTGCCTGTTGTATAACTCGTTACACAAAACCGACTGCATGTATTCTGTCATGAAATCGAGATAGATAGATATATATATATATATATATATATATATATATATATATATATATATATATTATATAGTTTTATAGAAGCCAATTAACCATCATTCTCTCACCGAAACAGACTCTCTCCGGACACCCATCTAAAGCAGGAAGACAGTAAGAATAAAACGTTCCACAGTTCTTTATCTGGATGTCATACTGTGCCACACAGCAGTCTGAGAACCCGGTTTTACATAGGGTCTTTGTGACAATAGGATCCCCAACATTGGGCAGTGAATCTGTTATCAAAAACAGTTGGTTTCGATGTGACTATTAAATGAAGTACATATTGTTTCTGTAATTAAACAAGAGGTACTGTGAGCAATGTTCACTACGAATACCCCCTGCTTATCCCAATCTCCCAAAAGGTGTTGTTAATAAGTATAAATTACCTCTTTCCTGAGTGTAAAAATATGGTATGCCTTTGTAGAAGAAAATGAAAGATATAGTCCGAACACAAATCCATGGTATAAAGCTATAATTTTGACCTTGAGATCAAAGGTCAAGGTCATAAAGAGGTAATGAATGTACATGACACATAGTATCATGGTGATACACATATGTCTTATGGTATGATTATGTCAAAACCCTATAATCAATTTTGATCTTGATGTCAAAGTTCAAGGTCATATAGAGGTCATGAAGGTACCCGACACATCGTTTCATGGTGATACACTCTTGTGTCAAATATAGTATGCCTATGTCAAAGAACAAAGAAGTCATGACCCCAACACGAATCCAGTGTAAAAACCTTGAATTTTGAACTTGAGGTCAAGGTCATATGGAGGTCATGAAGGTAACAGACATATCGTCTCATGGTGATACACTTATGTGTCAAATATGGTATGCCTATGTCAAAGAACAAAGAACTTATGGCCCAGACACAAATCCATTGTAAAAAAAAAAGAACTTTAATTTTGACCTTGAGGTCAAGGGTCAAGGTCATATAGAGGTCATGAAGGAACTCGACACATCGTCTCATGGTGATCCACCTGTGTGCCAAATATGGTATGGCTATGTCAAAGAACAAAGAGGTTATGGCCGGGACATGAATCTGCAGAGACAGACAGATGGACAGACAGACAGATAGACAGACAGACAGATAGACGGACAGACAGACAGACAGAGTTATTCCTATATACCTCCCTGAACTTCGTTCGCGGGGGATATAATAAATATGATTATTAAATGAAATCAATATTTTTCTTTCTGTAATTAAGTAAATTTGACTTATATGCATAACTAAAGAGGATCAACCTACGCGCACGTTTTTGCTGAAAGAAAGCATTACCGTTTAGCCAGACAGGTTAGATGGCGCCACAGCTGTTGAGATTGGGACACTGATCCAGTATTGAGTCGTTTGCTGTGTACCATCCGGGCGTTATATATCTATCACATGGGGAGTATTGACTGTCATGTGGACAGTTCTGGGTCCGGGCGTGAGACTCGAATAACGTGTCAGAAGATGTGCACGGATCTAAAATCATACATTATTGATGTAAATATTCACTACATCAAACCTCTGTATCTACACAGTAAATCGCAATGACGGTGGAGATGGTCCCCTCCTTTTTCTAAAGAGTTTCGAGTTACCTGGTGATGTGCTGCAGTAGTACGTGGTATCTGTAACAAAGAAAGAGAAGGTGCTAACGAGGACCCTTCCACGAATCAAAATGTGATTAAAAAGCCATTTCAAGAATCGTCCCTACCTGTAGAATGTATAAATATACTTAGTATGAAGCCAAACAAAGACTCTGACCACGCCATGTTTTGTGTCTCCGTGTCATTCTAGGAAGTGAGAAAAATCTTTAAAAGAATCGTCTTTACGATAACGAAATGTTTGCTGTAACAATTCATTACATAGCGTAAACGAATGAGAGAGAGGAAATAACTTACCTATATTTGTTAAAACAATGTTAATATCCAATTCAGTAATCCTCAAAATTAACAGGTTTATTACAAATAATTCGGGGTTCTCAGAAAGACCTGTGGTTTTTGCGAATCCCGCTTTGTTTATTTATGTATTGACTTCCTATATACGAAATGGGCTTTAACGCGATCAACAATCACAGAGTCTAATGTTTCACGTATGCGATTTAAACTCCAGACTTGACATTGCTTTGTTTGCAAGGTTTTTTGGAGTCAATTAACAAGTGCCGATTACATGCTATAACCTGGTGTCTGTTACACTAAGAC
This sequence comes from Ostrea edulis, assembly GCF_947568905.1. Taxonomy (NCBI): domain Eukaryota; kingdom Metazoa; phylum Mollusca; class Bivalvia; order Ostreida; family Ostreidae; genus Ostrea; species Ostrea edulis. The sequence goes on along the minus strand of NC_079166.1, from coordinate 90,442,404 downwards.
ATGTAAACATTCCTTTAAAGTGCACATTTTATAGAAAGCATATTAGCAATTTGATTTAATCTATCGATATAATCAGTATTCATTGCAATTTAGGGAATTTATTGCTGAAAATAATAACACAAGATTGATTGTTGAAATACCGTATTTCATGTATACTATCATACCTACTCCTTCTAGACAACATGGTCCTTATTCACACAATATCTTACGACTAAGCTGACGAAAATAATTATATCTGATAATCAAGTACCAATCACAAGGTCATAAGTATGTATTCTACTTTGATAAACCATGGATGTACTTTACATATAATTAATAAAATCTACAAGAGATGAAAAATAAGCAAATTACAGTGTTTGTAAATTTCATCTTAGTCGTAGGATATTTTGTGAATAGGTGCCCTGATCTTTCGAGTTTTCCTGGTTTGTCCTGTTTTTGAATTTGTATTTTTTATAGAATTGATGAAATTATGTATTGACCAAGTCCGCGCTTGCCCTTCTCCTAATATTGTATTCTTTTAGAGACTTATGATTGATCATTGTTCCCTATTTTCACTTCCTCACTGTTCGTTATCTTTGCCATTTTCATTTCCAGGCTCACTTTCTCACAAATATACAATAAAGTACTTTGCTATCGGCTGATGATTCGTTCTAGTTTGATGTTATGATATCACGTATTTCATTTTTCGGATGCTTTTCCTCTATTAGAAATGATTAACGATGCCTGTTTCATTTACACAAGTTGTTTGATTTCTACAGATACACGTTTCATTACACTATATTACATAGTTTGACCGCAGACACTTTCTTCACTTTGGACTTTAAATGAAGCTGTTCGAATATTTCTTACATGAACATATTTGTCAATAGCCTACCTTGATTTAAGAATTATTGTATGAAAGGAGAAGATAATGAACAGTAATCAATCTCAGAACTGCTATAAGTAATACAAAATAGAAAGTTGGATATACCAGAGGTGGTACCAGGTGCCTAGGAGGAGTAAGCATCCCCTGTCGACCGGTCACACCTGCCGTGAGTCCTATATCTTGATCAGGTAAAAAGAGTTATCCGTAGTCAAAATCGGTGTGCCAAGAACGGCCTAACAATCGATATGAAACACGTCGGTCAGCATGTGACCCAATGATAGGTTTTATTAGTAAATTAGATCGTTATAACTTTCATACAATTTGCGAAATGCTGACTTTCAACGAGACTGTTGGAACCCCTGCACCATCAACTTGTTTGTCGGTAGCCTGCTTCGATTTAATAATTGACCACGTAGAACAGGTTCCCATCGAATCCTTTGAGATACAGCAACCCATCTACAGGTGATGATGAAACATGACTGCATAGATGTGGAAAGTTGACAATGGAGAAACTGACATTTTCGGGGGTTTTCATAGAGTTCAATTGTTAGTTTTCAATAAAACTTTCACCAGGATAAAGAACATATGGGAGTCTGTGGTATCTATCATCTTGATTCTGGGGCAGATGGAATCGACATTCATGTATAACTGAAAGTGAATATTGTTCCTAGATTAACGGTTGTAGGTGTATCCAAATGTCGAGTTGAATACTAGAGCAAGATACCCCTTCTCATGTAGAGCCTTTTAGCTAAAAGATACATACATTAAATACCTAGTTAGTTTTATAATCAAAGTTTCCAATGTTTTAAACTTTTATTCTCACAAAGCAAATATGGTGGTACACGTTGAAGTCTTTCAAGTGAAGTGTACGAAGAACTTACCAATGGAATATGATGTGAATATGAATGATACACTGTACATACAAATTTTATGTGAAATGTGCAATGAATCTGCAGTGAAGTTTATAACGTTCATGCAGATCGAACTTGGAAAGTACAATATAAGTACATATTCAAAGAATAGTGTACGGTGTAAGTACAGATTTAATGTAGAGTGTACAATGTGAGTACATATTTAAAGTGAGGTGTAAGATGTAAGTAACTATTTCAGGCAAGTTACAGTACTTTATTTTGATACCGAAGATCAAACAGCTTTCTATCGAAATTCCGTATACCATATACACAAAAGTACTATGACGTCACAGTGAGTACTATAAAATTGAAAGGGCTTCCCAATATTCATAAGATTTTAAGAAACCGTTAAAGAATTCTTAAAAATCCTGACCGCCTCAAAAACGTGTTTAGAGATATGCCCATGGTGGCTTTTAAAAGAGACAAAAATTTAAAAGACATTATGGTACATAAGAAACACAATAATTAATTTTTCTTTGAAAAAATTTATGCGAGCCGTGTGGTGCTAAAAAGTGTACTTTATGTCAATATGTCATTAAAACCAATCAATTTGAGGACTGCAACGGTAACAAATATCATATCAAAAATTATATCAAATAATTTTCAAATTTTTTTTCGCGTAATATCAACTTTGACGTTCCTTTTCAATTTTATAATACTGTGACGTCGTAGTACTTTCATGTATGTACTCTTGCGTTACGTTGCTACGAAAGATAAACACGATTGAAGACAATCTAATTGAAATTAGATGTTAGATCCGCTTGCATACTCGCTACACAAACATCTAACAACATCCCTTAGAGGGTCACGTCAGAGGTCAAATTCGATTGACCAATGAAAACACCGCTGGCAAAATCATTGAATGTTTGTTGAATCCGATAAGTCTAGAGTGATACCGAATTTGACCTCTGACGTGACCCTCTATGGGATGTTTTTAGATGTTTGTGTAGCGAGTATGCGAGCGAATCTAACATCTAATTTAAATTAGATTAGACTGAAGAAGACCGGTAACACGGTCGAAATATTTCTATAAAGTGTTTAAAGTTTGTTTTTGTTTTTATTTTACTTCGGAAAACTAGACTACATATATATAATAGACTACATATATATAATAGACTATATGTATGTAAGTCTCCAAAGTGCGATGGGACTCCAAAGTGCGATGGTCACGCCAAACCCCGATGGTGTGACACGCCAAAGTGCGATGGTCCACACTCATGCGCCAAAGTGCGATGGTCTGACACGCCAAAGTGCGATGGTCTGACACGCCGAAATCCATTGGTTTGTAAACGACACAGTGTTTTGGTACAGACTGAACCAACCCTGTGTTGTTTCACCAAAATATTAGTGCAAAATCCATGCATAAAAAGTAAGAAGTTCAACTTATTTCATTACCATTTAGTTGTCGTGTTATTAAACACAAAATTTTCCAATGCGAAATCGTATAGAATGTTTTGCATTATAGCATATCCCCAGGATTTTATTAAGTGTGTGTCACCAGTAATAAATGATCATGAATTAAAGAATATTTGGGCGAAGTAGATAGTTCGACAACAAATGTACTTTGCCGTTCTCACTATCCTCAACCTTGTATACCTTGCCATTGCTGTCGTCCGTGTTGCATTTCTTCTGTTTCATTTGGAATGACGTTAAGAATGACATGACAATGACATGACGTCACAAACGTTACTGAACTCCGCACCATCGGACTTTGGTGTGGCCATCTCACTTTGCCGTTCCAATGACTGTCAAAACTATCATGAATTCGACAGCAATTTCTCAACACATGTAGTTAAATTTCGAGTGCTTCTTCAGCAGTTTTGAAATGAAATAAATTACAATGTTGATTAGATAATACATGTTTTATAAGGATAATCACTGTTCATAGTTTTCTCTATCATGCTGATATGAGACTCGTTTCTCATTGAAACCTTACGCCACCAACAATACAGAGTCAGAATTTCATTCAATGATGCCCAAGTAACATAAAGTGGAAAAACAAACCTTATCCTGATGAAAAACCTAGATATGTATAGATTTATGTATTTATGGCACATTGTATCAACATCTACAAAAAATACACTGATATATAAAGAGCCATTTATTTTATAACATACACATTTCATCTAGACATTTCAAATTCGTGTAGACAATAACACATAAGGATTGTTTATTTATAACTTATAGGGGAAATATTTTACTGTGCAAATTGTAGAAATGATATTAGTGAAAAGTACAGATTATAGAAGTAATATTAGAGAAAAGTTCAGATTGCAGAAATAATATAAATGAAAAGACAGATTGTAGATATGATATTAGTGAAAAGTGCAGATTGTAGAAATAATATTAGTGAAAAGTTACTTTTTCTTATTTGATTTTAAAAATGCACCTATTTCTGTATCATTGGTTCAATAGAAAATGTTGAATTATGAAGTATTGTTATATCACAGGCGAATGTTTTCAATTCCCTCCCACCGGATGCTAACGACTGAACGGGAAAATACTCAAGACACCATTATTAACTGTGATTATGAAATGATATTATTGATTCAATAGGACATGTTGAATATTTAATATATCACAGTCGTTGTGCATTTTCTTTAAATCCCCTAATAACATGCCTTAGCTCTGGTTGTCAAATGCAAAGGCGGTGTAGATTTCATCTAGAGCCAGATGTGTAGATCCGTGTATACAATGGTAACAATCAGAATTAGTGACACAACAGAACCTACACGTGTAAGAATCAGGTTTTCAAATACAAAGACCTCAAGAAATACTGATAAATCAATCAAAGTACGAAGTGTTGTTAAAGATAAAGTTGTAAATAGTGAACTAAGATTGATTATGTGAATATGAGATTGAACACTGTTCGTTATCTTCAATTTTCATCCATTCTCTTTTTTGCACTCTAGTCTATACTATATTTCATATTCATAATATTCATATTCATAACTGCGGATAACTCCGTTTACCTGATCAGGATATAGGGCTCACGACGGGTGTGACCGGTCAACTGGGGATGCTTACTCCTCCTAGGCACCTGATCCCACTCCTGGTGTGTCCAGGGGTCCGTGTTTGCCCAACTGTCTATTGTGTATTCCTTATAGGAGTTATGAGATTGATCACTGTTCGTTATCTTCACCTTGCATTTGAATAAAGTGACTGAAATGATTAATTTCAAAACATATCTTTTTCTATTAGTTTCGGAATTTAAAAACAAACTTTTGTATGTTTCTATTGAAACACTCCTAGATCTGTCTAACGTGTTTGCATGTTGCGTTACATTTTTCAAAGAATTGAGCTGGATGCTTACCTCTCGATTTCTTAAAAGATAAAACGTCCATTACAAATGACAACTGAAATTATTCGCAAAGGTATCTACTTAATTTTGCTATCTACTTCATGTTGTTTTTGAATGATTAAACTCAATGCCAATGCATATAACAAATGTAATAATTCTATTTTTTAGTTTTAGACAAATTGTATATACCCGACGCAGGTTAGAAAAAAAAGACGCTTTTGATTATTGGCCGTTGTTTTCAAAAAAGAGGCTTTATTTGTTAATATAAAGATACAGAAATAAAGAACAAGGTACGATTGTCTACATAAAAAGGCCCAAAAAATTTTCTCTCTATAAAATGTGTCTGGAATTAAACTTAATCAGGGTTTTAAGAAAGTAAAATATATGCCAGGTATATTATGTCAACAAAATCAGAATGATATTCCTAAATGGATAGCATTATGACATCACGAACAAGACATTTCCCGCCTTTTTCTCAAAATAAGCCTGAAAACTGTCAAATGTCATACAGATTATTGCTCAGGAAAAGATGTGCGCATTTGTCGAGCAAAATGAAAATTATATATATTGTGTATTATTTTAAGATGAAAGACATGCTTCAATATGAATTTGCTCGACGCATGCGCTGTATGTTTTCTGAAAGGAAAACCCCATGAATTTGTGGATATTTTCATTGAAAATGGCATTTTTGCAATTTTATGCCAACTTCAAGTTCTTGTCATTTGACACAAATCATGTTGCTGATCAAATTGAGCGAATTTTGGGTTTTTTAATCTATTCCTTATTTGAATGCCAGGGTTTGAGCTCCAAGTGAAATCATCGATATTTTGGGCCAGATGACTTTAGAAACTGTACCTACTTCTTGTATATCATTGAATTCTGCAGACCATAGGCTTCTAACCCACCATTGAATTTTGCAGACCCTAGAATTCTAACCCAGTTAAGTCTTTAGGAGATTACAAACGCGCAATATTTCGACCAGAAACGTATCTGAAATTATTCATAAAACCGCTGATAACCATACGTTAATATATATATTACATACCATCTAAACATAAAGTAGATATAGAAAACCATGTGGTCTCTGACTGTCTGTCAAATTGCATACAGGCCCCTTCATCTGATGACGATGTTTATGTTAATTGGAAAAATTAAGAACTTTAAAAACAGTTTCCAATTTTAGATTAAGATCACGCCTTTTAAATGAGCAAATTTGTTTTCTCAAGAGAATAGAGGAACGTGAAACTCATGTCCAGGCACTGTTTTCCTCTTGATCTTATAGGGAGCATTTCAGAACTTTGAGAATGATCACCTGTAAAATGGAGAATGGTATTAGATTCTGTGGCCTTTCCATTTCGAAATATCCATATGAGTTTAGCATGTTGTGGCACTGAAAACTTGGATACTAAATTCAGAAGAAACATGTTATTTTTCTTATTACAGATCAAGGTAATAAACTTTTTTTGGTTTCATGATCTAATCATCTGATAAGTAGGATTTTATTGAGTACCGGTATTTATGGAATGGGCAAACGATTATCCTATTGATATACTGTTTTTAAAAAGATATTTGAAAGAGTTATTTATCATGTGTTCTTAATATTCTTACATGGATTTTTAATCTCCAGATTATTCTCGCGCTCTATCAAAATGAATTATGATAATTCGTGAAGATCTCAAACGATATCTCATATATACATCATAGTTGAAATAGCTCTCAAATTTTGATTGATATCATACAATAAAAAAATGCTTGTATATTCTAATTGCTGAAGTATTAGAATTCTCAATCATAAAACTTTACACCTTAAAAATCATTCATGGAATGTTCGAGTTTTCAGAAGATATATTGATTCAGCTCTAGTGTCTTAGTAGTGTTTGTTCCTGTAGATATTTTTTCAACTTGTCTCAAATATAAATGTAATGCCAACTTCTCATTCATATGACATTTCAGTTATTTAATCTCAATAAAGATTTATCAAACTCTCAAAAGTTTTCACATGTTTAAATAGTTTACTTCTAATTTTATCATTAAAATATTTCTAATGTTCATAGATTTGCAAATACATGATGTTCATGAAATATATTTTCTAAAGTAGAGTGTTCAAGTTTTCAAAATATTTTGACTCGGTCAAAGCATTCTGTATTTCAGTGGACCATGTTCCATACTTTCTGTAAATCTTTATTCTATTTTCTCTCATATATAATCTTAAATCCTAAACCATTAGTTATTTTAACTTTGAATATATTCATATGACGTGTCATTCAATAATTGTCTGAATTCTTGGAATTTTCAATCACGAATTCTCAACTAATAGAATGTTGGATTTATCAAAAAGCTATCTAAAGTAGATTCGATCAGAGTATAGGGTCCCGTGGAGATCTGTGTTAGAATATGTCCTTAGTACGCCCTTGCTTGTCGTAAGAGGTGGCTAAATGGGGCACGCCAAAGATCCCTCCCTACATAAGGGCCGTAAGTGCTGCAGCCCTTCACCGGCAACGTCTCCATATAGGTGAAACAATCTCGAGTGGGACATTAAGGAGGTACATGTATGCTACATCAGAGAAATTTCATATGGATGAAAAGTGGCGGATATGTACAATATTTTGAAAGTGAAAACTTTCAAATTTACTTTATTTAGTCAAAATTGCAGTTTCAGTAAAAACCGATCTGAAACCAAATACAAAACCCCTGCTGGACTCGAACCCGCGACCTACAGTTCAGCAGTCGACGTGCTAACCTACTGACCTACTCAGCTAGGCGATGAAATTTGAAACGAAGAGACAAATATTGCTGATATCTATATTTTCATCCATGTTTTAAAAGGAAGTCAGCCATAATGACGATGTAGAGTACCTCCTTAAACAATATTCAACAAACAGGGTATAGAGGGATCTAAATATGCAAATTTACCTAGAAGCATTTCAATTAATTGCAGCAAATTAGTTATAGGATGAACTTTACAAGCATCGAGAGAATTTCTTTATTTGGAAACAGGTTGGAGTCAGCTTCAAATTAGGCAAAAAACAGTATGAATAAAAACAATGTATAAAGCGGACCAGAATTTGATTCCAAACTATCATAAATATATATTTCCTGCTGAAATTACAACACAAGAAATATTCTAAATTACATTTATCTAAATGTAAATCTATAAAAAAAAAAATGCTTGTGTACCAACTGTTGGAAATGATCATAAAAGACTTCGACACAATTTAAACAAACATTTATTCCATTGTAACATCATCGATAGTCCTCTGTGTACTTGTGAAAAAACTGAAGATCGGGTCCTTAAAAAACAAATATTGTGTACTTTTGTCTATTTAATTCGTATAAAGAATTGTGTGTTAAGATGTGATTAATTATAGTGACATTATAGTAAAACCAAATTGTCGGTAAACGATCGATGTTCGCATCTACATGTACAAAGCTTTTTCATACATGTATCATTTGTCTTGATGAACAGAATATATTTTCTGTTGTCCAGAAATTCATCTTCTATTCTTTTATTGAGCAATTTCCACTAAAATCTAAGGTGTTCGACTTTGTGCACAAATCATGGAGACGATTAGTGCTTATGGAAAATTAGCGTGATTAATTTTACGCAATGAGTGCTGTAAAATCTTATTTACATGTCTAGTTGAATATCAATGAACTCAGTATTATGGAAAAGTATTTTACAGTTATAAATCGAACTCCCTGATGAGACAGGCAGAATAATCATTTGATGTATCTATTCAGCAAAGGACAATGAAAATTTTCCCGATTTTTTTTTTACACACGAGATCCACGTCCTCCATCTGACAATCAGCTGACGCTTGCTGATTGAGAAGTTTGTCATGGCCTTATGAGAGAAAATGTTTAAAACAAACTAAAATTATACAGCATGTGCTGTGATTTTTTCGAACTTCTTTATTACAAATTTTCTCCAAAACACAAACACAATTTTTTTTCTATTGTAGTTATTTAATATAAATCACAAGTGAAAGTTTGGGAAAATTCCTTGTTCTTTGCACACTCAAATACATGTAAAATGAATGTACTGTCGAACTCACGAAGTTCTTGCATTTATCAAGTGGAAAATGAATATGGTGATTCATGCTAATTTCACTTCAATTACTTCAATTTGAAGTCGGCACAAAGCAATTGTCGCCGTTATCAATGTTGAACGATTGATTCCATTTTGATTTGAACTATCCACGCAACTTACATAGAATTATCATAATATTATAACCAGCGTTGCTTTATCTTTTGCTGGAAGAAACTCGCCGCTTTGCACAATGTGTACAATATCAAAGACACCCAAATTCACGAGGTGAAGGGACAAGTGTTTCAAAATATGCCATGTAGCCTTGATCCGATGGGCTTGCTACAAAAGCTGGAGCATTTGTTCAAACATCGTTCGTGATATCTTCAATTACATAAACAAAACAACGAACAAATTATAAGACCAACGTACGACAATTAAATCAATTTGAATTACTCCACAAATTAACGATGATTGAAAATTTAAAAAGTAAAGTTGAAGAAATCGCCCCATTCAAACACAAATTACATTGTTCATGGAAAATAGGTCTTCCTACTTTAGATAATCAACATTTCAGAAGTATTTTGGAAGAAAAACTGCACTGTGCAGTGTACATTATATCCATCGAATAAGATTTTGTACTTCGTGTGATGCCGTGAAAACACACCGGGACATTCAGAGGACACGTCACCGGGACATTCAGTGGACACGTCACCGGGACATTAAGTGGACACGTCACCGGGACATTCAGTGGACACGTCGTTTACGGAGGGCATTCAGATTCAAGGCTGGCGGAGAAACCGCGACTTCAGAGGTGCCGACTATTGATTACAGCGCCGTTATCGTATGCATATTTATGAAACGAGTAATATAACATATCAATATTTCGGGATTATCTTCGCGTAGATAGCAAAAATTATTATTGAATTTTTTTTTCAAAAATTGTTTACAATCATCAACATATAATTTTGATAGTAAAAACAAATCCATATATATATATATATATATATATATATATATATATATATATATCCACCGTCTAAAAGTCATTTTATTCAATAAGAAAGAAGTTTTTATCATTCCGTTCTTCACAAATTAAAGCATTTGAGAAGTTAGTTCCTGAGCTTTTGAGGACGACTACGCAGGATGTTTGTTGTTTTTTTTCAATTAATCAGAATTTCTAGTATTTGCTTTCTCTTTCGTGTAGGGTTATTTCTATTTATGATACTTTAATTCAAAAATTGAAATACGTATTTTATATATATATATATATATATATATATATATATATATAGCTGAATATATTTAACATACATGTCTATATATAAGTATTTTGAAAGTTACTTAATACGATGGAATATTTACTAAAATGTTTACAATATCCTCAGCCTGTCAGAATGAACTACAGTGAAGAACTAATGCAGGAAAAAATAAAGGTTTCTAAATGGTTTGGTTCGTTATTGTAAATATGTAATGCTTCCTCCTGGACAACTGACACCACATATTTCCAGATATCCGTGTTTACCATACTCTCAATTTCGTATTCCATATGATATTTATGAAATTGATCACAGTTATGATAATAATAATATATAATTATTATTATTAATAAATAATAATAATAACAATAATAAAGCCTTTATTTATCCAGGATTACATATTTAGCGATAACGCTAGTTTTCAATATGGTCCTGCATATAACATACAGACAGATATTAGTAAAATAAACACAGCTTCTCCATCGTCAACTTCCCATATTTATGTAGAAATATTCCATTATCACCTTCATATGGTGTTTATATATCTCAACTGGTTCGATATGCAAGAGCTTGTTCTGCGTATAGTCAGTTTTTAAATCGAGGTAAGCTACCGACAAACAAGTTGATGGTACAGGGTTTCAACAGTCTCGATTGCAGTCAGCATTTCGCAAGTTCTATGGTCGTTATAACGATCTAGTTCGTCAGTACAACCTCGCATTGGGTCAAATGCTGTCTGACGTGTTTCATACCAATTGTTAAGCCGTTCTTGGCACACTGATTTTGACTGCGGATAACTCCGTTTACCTGATCAGGATATAGGGCTGACGGCGGGTGTGACCGGTCAACAGGGGATGCTTACTCCTCCTAGGCACCTGATCCCACCTCTGGTGTGTTCAGGGGTCCGTGTTTGCCCAACTATCTATTTTGTATTGCTTACAGGAGTTATGAGATTGATCACTGTTCGTTATCTTCACCTTGCATTAAAAGAAGTAGAATACATATAAACCTAAGAAATAATTATGAATGTAAGATAAATAGGAACAAAATGAAGCTTATAAAGTATGGTGATAATCGCTAAGATAATTTCTCTTAAAACACACACCACTTGTTGAGTTTCTTATATTTTGACTCAAGGCATTCCACACTATGCTCCCTGAAATGCTGACAGATCTTCTATAATATTCTGTTTTTGCCCTGGGTATATACAATATATTTGAATTCGAATTTTTACTTTGCCTCTGACTGACTTCTGATACATATTCAAAAACATTTAAATAATCTGGCATTGAACCATGTAAAACTTTATACACTAAAATGACTTTTCTATAGACAAAGTAATCTGATAGAGGAACCGACAGTTCATTATCTTAAGTTTTTCACTTTACATAGTTTTGAAGTGACCAAGTAGTTGCCGTCACATTTGCCGCGTGCGTCAATAGTTGGTCTTGTCAACCATGCTACGTTACTGAAAGAGAGCATTTGTGAACTTTGTCTAAGTAATAATAGATTTTGTTTCCGACAGGGTTTATTTCTGTGCTATTTTATGATAGTATTCTTTATACGCGTTTTAAAATTGTAAACTCACTTGGGAAGAATCGAGTAATCATAGCTATTTAATGATAAAAAGTGAAACTAACAAACAGTGGTCTTTCGTTTATAAAATCCATAGGGAATGCAAAATTAAGATTAGGACAAAGACAGACCGCTGAACACACCAGGGTTGGGAACAAAAGAGGAAACAACCCCTCTTGACCGGTCACATACGCTATGAGTATATCTCTGTATATCTTGATCAGGTAAACGCAGTAATCCGTAATCAAAATCAGTTTCAAAAGAACGGCCTTCTAATTAGTTTAAAATGCATCATACTGCATGCAACCGACAGGTTGTGTATCCTACTAAGATCATTATAACGACTATAGAATTAGCAAAATGCTGACTTCAAGTGATAGTCTTGAAACCCCTGTATCATCCACTTATCATTCTCAACATGTTCCAATCATTTTAAACTTCGATTATACGTAGAACATGCTTATGTGTAATGAATCAGTTGAGAGATATAAAAAGTAATACAGGTGATGTTGGACAATTGCTATATAAATGGGAAGTTGACGATGGAGAACCTGAAGTCATCCCAGTTGTCATAAACAATAGATCTACTCGTTTGTTAATAACATCTATGTGCAATAGAATATCCAGATATCAACCAAATAATGAAGATTATGTGGTGTATTTTATGTCGAATTCACTGGAGTATAAAAAAAACCTTATATGATATTACAACAGAATATTTCATTACAGGCATACTCCCGGCAGCTGTTGGCGATGAGATCGATGTGCAAATTTGTGGGATTGGATTTTCGAGTGATTGTCAGAATAGTGTCACCATCAAAATCAAACGATGTCAATCTTTTCTTGTTTACAACCTCGTTCCTCTGGAATCTTGCAACTCAGCGTACTGTTTTGGTATAATTAGGTGTTCTTCCTATGACAACATTTTAATTGTCTTGCAGAAATACTATGAATACGTTTTGAAATCTTTAGAAGGACAAAACATGAGATGTATGCAACTGAAATTATGACATTGTTTCATTTATCTTTCTTTTAGAAAAAATTGGAGATGAAGACTGTAAGTATATACCATTTCTGCAGAATTCCAAAAAAACAACAACAAACATCATTTTTGAGCAATCAAAGGCATTTTTCGTGCAATATTCTTCCTGTATTTCTTAGGTGTCGCAGAAACGCCAACAAACCCAAAAGTTACTTATCATGGTGTCTCGTACACGAGAGTCACGAGCGAAAAAGGAAACATTCAATGGAACCCTAGTGTACAGCTACGGTGTGCGTTTGATAATTTCTCCGACAGTTCTTTGTATTATCATGTCCAGTGGTATATAGACAACACCAAGATTATTAACGACCAAGTCGTGAATTCCTCCTCGCTAAACGAGGCCTTGTTTACCACTGAGGATTTATGGAAAGCGGGGAAGAAGATAGGATGTTTGGTAATATTATTTGTACTAAACCAATAGTAACTACTGTTCATGTGTCCGTTTATTCTTAGTTGTACTTATACTATTAAAAAACAGAAACTCTTACTTGTCTGTTTCTTCCTACTTGTACTTATCCATCTCAAACTAACGGTGGTTACTATAATGTGTGTCTGTCCGCTTACTTGTGCTCATATATACTAAACAAACAGTGTATTTCTATATGCCTATCTATTCTTCTTTGCTTTGTGTCTGTCTATGTCTTCTTATCTGTGCAGAATTTAACTTATGACAGAATACAAGACTAAACTTTTTCATGACGGAGAATTATGTTTATGGTATTCTTAACAACAGCTTATTGTGCGTATGATCAGTTTTGAGGCAGGTTACTGACAAACAAGTTGATGTTTAAGGAGTTTCAACAATCTCGTTTAAAGTCAGTATTTCTCAAATTATATGGCCGCTATAACGATCTAGTTTGCCAATACAATCAATAATTGCGTCCAATGCTGCCTGGCTTGTTTCTTACCGATTGTTACGCCGTTCGTGGCACACTGATTTGACTCCGCATTAATCCGTTTACCTGATCAAGACATAGGGCTCACGACGGGTGTGACCGGTCAACAGAGGATGCTTACTGATATACTCAGAAAAGAATAAAAATCCTTAACCTGAAACGTTTTGGGAGCAAATGCATACTCAAATTAAGCATGCTATATTTTAACAACATACTAACAGTCATCAACGAATTACCGGGATTGTCCACATTCTTATACACATCATATCGTTAATATACAAGACAGAAATTGCTCCTTGCACTTTTCAAACACATATTTATATCTAGATTATATATCAGAAAAACTCATATTGTTTTTTATAGCAGATGGACCTGAACTTTGCCACTGTTTCTGCAGTATGAGATTATTTAGGTACATGAGGGAATTTTTAAACTCATCAGTCATTCAGAGTAGGGGCGGTTTCAAGGTCACAATATCATTTGAATATCACCTTCGTGCATACTATATATTAAAATGGGAGAATGATTTGATATCATAAAGAAATACTATAAATAATCATTTGACAAGATATGTTTTCACGTATACAGCTTATCACTTGATAACAGTAGTAAATAACGACAAAATATTATGACACTTTCCCCGCGATACAACTATCAGAACATGTACGCTGTGGCGTACTTTTTCACTGTGACGTCATATGGTGCGATGTGCACAGAGGTACTTTATAACAGCACTGTGATTTTTCTCGGATAGCCTTAGCTGAGCCGCGTTTGTCAAAATATATCACTACATTAATATTCTAGCATTCCCGTAGGGATCTATGCAAGGTGAAGATAACGAACAGTGATCAATCTCATAACTCCTATAAGCAATACAAAATAGATAGTTGGGCAAACACGGACCCCTGGACACACCAGAGGTGGGATCAGGTGCCTAGGAGGAGTAAGCATCCCCTGTTGAATATGTTAGAATAGGTCCTCGGTATCCCTTGCCTCTAGAAATTTATGGATTGATGGTTTAAAAAAAAAAATTCAGGAACTCCTCTTAAAATATGGGGGGGGGGGGGTGAGATGACTTACAGAACTAGATAATTCTTCATTGCTTAAAGTGCAAGAACTTGTACTTAAACCTCAGACAATGACTTATCTTTATCAGTAAAATTGTCTATGGACTTACTTCGATTGATTGATTCATTGATTGATTGATTGATTGATTGATTGATTGATTGATAGTTATACGTCCTCTCGAGAATTTTACACTCATATTGAGACATCACCAGCTGTAGGTGAAGTTCCACCTATGCTTAGCGCACAGAGCCGTAGCAGTAAAGTTTCTTTATCCTACTCACGCCTGTAGCGACACAGCACCTCCGTGATTTAAGTCATATCAGAAACACCCATGATTCTCACTTCTAAATGCCGAGCGTTTAGCGAAGGAGCAATCACTACCTATTTTAACGTCTTGGGTCTTACTTAGAATTTGATATTCAATTCCTAGAGCTTCATATGAATCGTATAGGAAAATCTCGACATAAGTAACTTCGTACAAGCATCCACAAATGACAGTAGAATAGCTACAATTTATTCAATGTACAAAAATAGTAATGTGGTCTTAATTTTGTACATATGAAAAGGTGAAGATAACGAACAGTGTGATCAATTTCATAACTCCTAAAAGGAATTCAAAATTAGGCAAACACGGAGTCCTGTACATATCAGAGGTTGGATAAGGCGCCTAGGATGAGTAAACATCCCGTCAACTGGTCACACCAGCCGTAAGTCTTACATCTTGATAATTAAATGCACAGGAGCTTGTGTACAGGACTTTCGGTCCCATTCACTTCCTTAAATGGAATTCACAAATCCCGCATAGAAACCGGTTCTTTTAAAATGATTTTTTTGGATTAAATTGTTATGAGTAAGTATGTGAAAACCTACAGCTAACATCGTAAATAGAATGAAATCAAGTCATGACCTGATTGTACAAATCAAATCAACCCATGGCCTTACTGTAAAAATGAAATCAAGCCATGGTCTGATAGTAAAAAGCAAATTAAATCATGGTATGATTGTAAAATGCAAATTAAGTCATGGTCCAATTGTAAAAATCAATTCAAGCCATGATCTGATTAAAAATCAAATCAAGCCATGACCTAATTGTAAAAGTCAAATCAAGTCATGGTGTGATTGTAAAAATCAAATGAAGTCATGGCCTGATTGTAAAACTTAAATCCAATATGAATTTCTCGGTTTTCATTCTTTCTTACGATTCCCCATACCAAAGGCCACTATTTAAGAGTTATTTTATTCTATTCAATAAGTAAAATTCCTTGCAGATTCACTGCGTCATTGGAGCAAAAAACTCATACGACAGTTACCCCTGCAACTCGACGTCTAGTTCCACTTTCTTTGCAGGAATTGAGGTAAGATGTCATTGAACCGTTTCGAGCGTAGGGATATGGAGTTTATGGAAAAAAAAACCAAAGATGAAACAGATGGCGGTAATATTTTTATTTCTTAGGTTCTGACAACAACGATTGACATGGAAAGAAAAGGGGAGGCAACTGTACGTATACGCCCAACAATCCCGTATACTACTCCTACATTAGAACTCCCTCTGGCCGGCTACGTTGGGATTACGGGTCTTCCTATTTCTCTAAATTTCCCTGATAACAATACACAAGCCTGTTCTGTCAAAGGTGGGGCTAAACAGTGCGAAATCAACATACCGAGTATTCTTTATCCCGAAAGACACAAGTATCAGAGTAGAAGAATATATGGTATAAAGAGTATACGATGACCATATACAATAAAGATGACCTTGGATATCGAATAGATAACAATGTGATTCTGCGACTGAAGACTGGTGGAAGTGACGACAATACATCATCATCAGTATTTAACAGTGTCGCCCTACCTGATATCACGGTAGATATCAGGGTAAAACATACACAGACACAGTATGATAAGTACTGAAAATATCCAGTTATTTCTTAACCATGTTTTTACCTTCAGATCAACATAGTTGAAAGTAAAACAGAATGGAAAGGAAAATACTGCTATTCTTTAGCTGACCCACATATGAGGACCTTTGATTTGTAGTGAGTAATTTTTCTTTGTGTTTGATCGTATTCTGGCGAGTGTGTTCGATCTTTTAACATGACAGTTAGACGACCAACATTTAATTTTGTAGAATTTAGTCATTGGTTTATTTTAGCCGTCTTCAAAATCATATGTAGATTCTTTCATACGATGTGCTTAGAAAAATAGTTTATGTTACGCGACCTAATGTTGTTTATCAGATTTTCTACGTAATAAATACAGATACAGATGATTTACATGTAATGTCATTACAAATAGTTAAACATGTAAAATAATATAGGGATTTGTACATTTCTATATAGCATAGATAGCAAAAGAAGTTACCAAGGGACGATGCTTCAGGAACATTAAAACATATTACACAATGTTACTACTGGAATTTTCTTATACCTACCTGTTTCAATTATTAGTTGATGACATGAAGTTCTAAACCTAGTAAATCTTTTTTTTTCTGTATTCAACATTATTGATGAATGACAAAATAACCTTTCATCAGGAGTGTGTATTTAAATTTAACATATGCCCTGAGTTTTAAAACTATTGGCTGACATCTTTCCATGTTCCAGGATTTTAAACATGCAGATAAAAGAAGAGTATGGATATGTATTTAGAAAGTGTTAGCTGACACTCCTTTCACACAAAGGTTTTTGTTATCTCTGTAATATCATCGATTATATAACTTACACAAACAGACCGACAAGGAGTATTTTGATCATATAGAAACTTGAATATAAAGTATGCATTAAAAATAATTTCATTGTCTGAAGATTCTTTACTTTCTAGTCTATGCCAGTAGGTCAGTAAGTTACTCAAGATATAGTAAACTAATGGAAATCTTCCAAGCTCAGACAACATTTCAAAAGTTGCTGCTTTTCTTTGAACACCTAGAACACTTTTACAAAATTGAGTGTGCAGTTTTTTTTACAATTGGAGTCTTTCAATATAGATTTTTTTAAAAATCCGTATCTCTATTAAACTTAGTAGAAAGTGGATTGAAAGTATCCCATACATTACATCCGTACATCAAGTTGAGCGTATTTGTGTGATCAAAAAGATGAACAGTTGTTTTTATACCTGAATTAAGTTTTATAAACTCGTTACTAAATTTGAATGTGCTTTCAAGGCTTTTTTAATTATGCTAAAGTAAATGAACTAGATGCTGAACAATAGAGACCGAGATATTAAGAATTTAGAACTGAATCAAGATCTATGTTGTTGAGTAAACTTTCATATAATTCCAGCCTTGTTGAAAACTTAGTGAATTTTGTCTTGGAAGGATTGACTTTTAGACACCAGTCAGAGCAGTATTCTTTAAGCTTGTCTAGTTTGTCTTAAAGACCTTTTGCAGAGGTTAAAAATAGAAGATCATCAGCATATAATAAACAGTGTACATGCTTGTTATTTAGAATAATAGGATCTACTCATTGATCCAAGTATTTTGGAAGATCGTTTGAACATCGAGGCATTGCAGAGATAAGAAGTCATATATGTCGATAGTTAGAAAAGTAGGTAGGTAGGTAGGTAGGTAGGTAGGTAAGTAAGTAGGTAGGTAGTGGATAGAGAGAGAGAGCAAGATATATATATATATATATATATATATATATATATATATATATATATATATATATATCATCTGGTGCATCAAAATTGGTACCGTATAAGTTTTACATTAACCTATGTACAAACGAAGAAGTAAAAATCAACTCTAAATGTTTGCAAAATGTATTTGAGGTATTTTCTTTTATATTTTACAGTTCCTATGAATGCCAAAAGAATGGGTGCACAACTGGATACACATACCTTTTGTACCGTAATCAAGTGCATGACCAAGAGGTAACTATCAAATGCAATCAAACATGTAAAAGCCAATTTCATCTTGATTTTAAATTTGTACCGTTATGCATATCTAGAAACAATTGCATTGTCTTTTGCAGAGCAAATTTACATATTATGTTTTAGTTTACATTAATACATCACTTATTTTATCGTTTATGGTTTGATGGAGCTCCCTCTTTTAATGAGACAAGTGATATAGAGTGTGTGAATTATGTTGAGAAACGTTTTTGTTTCGTCACTATAAAGTTCGAAATGACAGATAAGTGAAAAAATAAAAGCCCGAGTTACACAAACATGTTAACAAATTCCCAGGTGATTAATCCCCGGGGTAAAGGTGCGCAAGGGCCTGTACACATGTAATTAATCCCAGAGGTAAAGGTGCGTAAGGGCCTGTACACATGTGATTCCACGTGGAGGCCGCTTGTGTTTTGATTGATCAAACAACGATAGTTGGATCCACCTTTAAAATAAAGGGGAGATTAAAAGATCAATGGTTAAATCATTACTGATTGGCGTGGTTATAAGTGTCTTGTATGCTGACTACGTCAAATCCAGATATTTTCAGGTACCCTAAGTGAACTATAAAGCAAGGATATCTCCTCTTTATAAAACTTATTCACGGTTTCATGAATTCACGGATTTGTGTAGACCGTGAATACAGCTGAATATTTTCACCGTGAGTTATTTCCCCCTAAACAGTATTTCTAAGTCTTCTAAGTGTAAGAGCTTATTTACGAGAACTAAATTTTCGCGAATTGTTAGTCTCTCAACATTATGCGTAAAAAATGTTCTCGCGAATGAAATGTAATTCACTGTATTTCTATGTAATATGTTTTTCTTTTAAACGTACTTTTTAGAAATTAAATACAATAACAAACATTCAGTATCGGTGCGATTTCCATTAGATACACTTGAAAATATCTCGAATCAGACAATTAAATATCCCTTTCAATAACTTAAAAATATAATTACTTGCAATCAATTACCATGGCAACTTGCATTTCCAACATTTTATTTTCAAGATAAATTGAACAAGATAGTTCTTGTTTTGATTGCATGCATGGTATTCTTGCAGGTGCAAGTAAGACATCACAAATGCATGTTTCAAACTGCAAGATGCATTTGTGCTTTGGCTGCTCGATCGGGTAAGGACGTTTTTATCTTTAACGCATGTAACGGCCAACAATACATCAGATTTCCTGTGTGTGATGATAGTTCACTGACAGTGATAAAAGAGGCCGACAAATCATACAAGGTGAGATATATCTAGATATGTATGCATAATAAAATCTCCATTATACACTTGTTTACATGATAAAGTGAGATATACACTTGTTTTCATGATAAAGTGGGATATTCTCATTATGCACAAAATCACACTTGTTTACATGATAAGTTGAGAGATTTTCAATATACACAAAAACATTTGTATATATTCCTATCAAGCAAGAAGTCTCTCAAAATTATATCTTTCCGTTTGATGTTGGAGAATGCACATCGTATAGTACAAACAAAATCTGTTTAGCCAGATGTATTATCATTCATTGTGATGACATTTTCACAGATTTTTTTTTCAACCGGTACCTACGTGAAAACAACGCTCCAGTTTAACATAGACTGGTTCCTCCAGACGTATGTGTATCCATCTGTGGCGGATGTTGACAAAAGTTCCGGTCTGTGTGGCATTCTCGGAAAGGGGACTGTAAACGATCTGACAAGAAGGAATGGGGCAATAGACGATCCAAATGATTTTGATACGATCAACCATCCGAATGACTTCTCGATGTCCTGGAGGTAACATTCCTTAAGTAGCAGCAAAGATACATTTGTTTTAATCTTTAATAAAATGCGTTTTACTGACTTTGACTTTGTTAAGTTGATAACATGAAATTGTGTGTGACAACATTCATTTCCAGGGTAGAAGATGATAAAGACCTTTTGAATCCTAATATGGATCTCGACACACTGACTTCTCTGAGTCGTGTTAAAACCCCACTATGCACGTGTAACAGTAAAAAGACGGAGTGTAGTTATATAAGCTACACGGATTGTGGGACTATTTCAAGGGGAAAGCAATATCCGTGTCTAGTTCGCAAAGCCAGCAGTAGAAGAAAGAGGAACATAAGGTCGTATAATGACCGTCCAGTTAAACACACAGACGTACTGGTATGATTCAAAACATTGTGTTTACAATTGTCTTACATAATAGCAAAATTTTACTCTGGCACATCATTTCTATGATAACCCCGACAGAGGATGGGATGCTTACTCCTCATAGGCACCTGATCCCACCTCTGGTGTGTCCAGGTGTCCGTGTTTGCCCAATTATCTATTTTGTATTGCTTATAGGAGTTATGAGATTGATCACTGTTCGTTATCGTCACCTCTCATCCAAATACGATTTGGTGTTGCTCATCATTTAAACGATCACAAAAGACAGAAGAAGATGAATGGAAAGAAAGAAATAGAGACCGTCGCGTTGAATAACATAGTCCAGATATATTCTCGTTTCTTTGTTTACTTGCAGAGTAAGAGGAGTACAAAGAGAACAAAACGAGATGTCACACTCTCGGCGGATGAAGCGACAACTATTTGTAATGCGGCTTTTGAGCAGTCTATCACCTACCAAACCTGTTTTGAGAACGTGGCGGACTTCTCCAACGATTCTATTCAGAATTGTGTATTAGACGTCATGGTTAGCTATCGGCTGCTTCAGCTCTAACCGATTAGATTTCAGTCTCAATGTTCTTGTAATGTCTTCAATGTTGTGTAATAATTATCGTTCTGTTATAAAAGTTTTCAACACTCTATCAGCACGAAATATTGGTTCCATTTCGAATGTGCATAATCATATTCCATCTTCTTTTTTTTTTTTTTTTTTTTTTTGTTTCATAATGACCAAATTGTTTCCATTTAGCTGACAGGAAATCCGAATCTTACCTCAGTTCACATTGAGAGCGCTATAGACATATGCCAGGTCCTGATTAATTCCAATGCAACCCTTCAGGAAGAACAGCCAGCCATTACTTATCAAGTTCTCAGTGTGTGTATAAACAACTGTAGCGGTAATGGACAGTGCATTGACGGTAAATATAGTCTTCCCATATCTTTGTGATTCTTACGCATTGAATATAACAAATCCCTGCAACTTCTAAACAGAGTGTATTCATAGAATTGAAATTTACCTGTTGTAAATCTTTTTTTTTTACTTTCTTGTAATGTTAGGGAATTGCACCTGTGATCCTGGGTATGGTGGAAGTGACTGCTATTTTGATATAACAGCGCCCCCTACAATAATAAATGTCCTTGAAAACGGCCTCTGTGACCGCTCGGAGGAAGACTGTGATGACACTACGATGTTTGCATCTTATTTCCTTGAAAACACCAATACCACGTGCTTCGTGACGAGACAGGAGGTAAAACATATTACACAGGCTCTGTAACAAGACACGAGGTAAAGCCTGTCTATACATGTGTAGTATTTAGTATGATAGTTTTCAAACGGCAGATACTGTCCTGCTAACTCTCATTCTATGTAAATGACTTTAGATTTCAGACACTAATACACTGATATCTCAGGAATTGTACGCAGACAAGTTGGATGCCCGGACTCTCTTTGAGGGCTCTTGCTCTCTGGTGTATGGTAACAACGATACCTGGGTAACAGAGTTTGTGTTCGCCCTGTCGAACGACGGATCACGTTTTACTGAAAATCACTCTATTTATGTGTACCAATCGCAGTGCCAGACCTTTAACAACGACACTGGAAATATATATTTTACTTTGCAGGTATTTGGTTATATATATATATATATATATATAAAGCACTAAATAATCACAGGAAGTTGTTGTGGCCGAGTGGACTTACGCACTGGTTTGACATTCTTGCTAGGCGGTGGGTGCCGTACGTCACTGGTTCGACCCCGGGCTGGGACGAAAATTTTCAGTACCTAGTTGTGATTATTTAGTGCTCTATATATTAATTAATTGATTATCACATGTATCGTTTAGATCCTAGGGGTAAACGTAAGGTTGGGTGTTATAATTGTTTGTTTGTGCTTTATATATATATATATATATATATATATATATATATATATATATATATGGATTTGTAAAATATTGCATAATGTACTTGAATTTGTTAGGAAAGACGGTAAATCTTAAAACCTTCATCTTCTATCTTAGGATGGATATTGCTACATCAATGGTAGGTGTATCAGGGCAGGCAAGCTCGAGTCTAATACGTCCTGTTGGAAGTGTGATCCTTCAGTCAACAAGTACAACTGGAAAGAGGGTAAGCATGATGACCAAATCTATCTTTGCTTTTAATGACATCTCAAAATTAGCAAACCATCGGTGTATGAAGACAAATTTGTAAAACTGCACATACAAATGTATATGATATACGCAATTGGTCACTATTTGACATGTTCACTGTTTCATTCAAAGAAAGAAAGAAAAGAGTGTATACGTAAATGGTTGAATTTCACCTGAAACTAGCTATTAAGCTATACATAAGTCGTAGAAATAAATATGGACAAATAATTTTATCTTACAGATCAGGGATTTCAAAGTCTCGTTTAAAGTCAGCACGTCGGAATTTATGTGGTCTTTGAATCTACCTAAATTCCAAATACATGCTGTCATTAACTCGAATACTGTCTGTCATATCAACTGTTATGACATTTTTTACATACTAATTTGACTGCGGATAACACCGTTTTCCTAATTAAAATATAGAGATCACTATGTGACCGGTCAACAGGTGATGCTTCCTCCTTCTAGGTACCTGATCCTACTTCTCATGTTTCCAGTGATCTTATTTGTCCCCTTTCATTTTTTGTAAATTTGATAGGATTTACAATGTTGATCACAGTTAGTTTTCTTACCTTTTCATGAAGACAATAATACAGCATAGATTAAAATAGCAATTTATCATGGTAGATATATACGGAGAACTTTCGATCCCATCTTTCAACGATTAATTTTGCTTGAAATTTGTCGTCTTATCTTCACAAAAACATCGGAAGCTTTTTCAAAATTGTTTATAACTGATTATTTCAGATTGTCCAACTACGATGGAATCAACAGAGATCAGCACCACGACGTCAGAACAAACAACAGTTTCAATAAATGGTCCAATGCTCACTACTGATGATCAGGTGTCCACATTGCAAACGAAGAAATTGTCACCCAAGAAATCAAATTTATCTACAACAGCCATTGGTTTATTGGCGACAATATCTGTTTTGACTGTCGGGATCGTTGTAACATCCGGGCTATGCATACGGAAGAAATGCTCCAATGAAAGGTAACCTCATTAAAGCACAATGTCACCAACAGTATATAATCATGAATGTGTAAAAGGGTTTCTGATGATGTCCATTCTTTTAATTTCAGACCTAAGAGCAACGATGAATGGGAGCGACCTCTTGCAAAAAAGGGTGAACTAACTGGTCGTGCTCCGGTAGCTTGGGAATTTGACCCCCCTGATCTCTTTTCGCGTGGTTCCCAGGCAGAGTTTTTCTCCAGGCCTCCTTCTCGAACTTCCCTTCAACAGATTCCCCCAACTAACGACTTCACACACATCTTTGATAAAGATGGGCAACATTTGGATAAATTGTTTTCCGTTAAAAAATAATTTGTACCACTCTATACCCCAAAACTAATGAAACATACACCTGTACATGGAATATACAACAGATTTACCAATGATACCAGGTCTAACCACGAACATAAACTAACATCATTGAGGGAATTAAATGTACTATGTCTTGTATGTAAATTTCAATTCATAATGATGAAATTGTGGGTCGGTTATGGGATTCAGGTGAGATATCGTGACAGGTATAGAATCCTGATGAGATGCTATGTCAAGAATGGGTCCTTATGAATGACATGCCTAACACAATGTCCTATAATTTATATGCCTCAAGAATGGTATTTTTCATTATGATATGTCATGAATGTGTGTTCTTGTGTGTAATTTAGAGGTTAATAGTATTGCAGGATGTGAACAGTTGCACTTAAAGTTGGCATTTCGCCAGTTGTGTCGTGGTTTTAATATCATTTACAAAGAGTTGTTGAGTCACATAATGTCTGACGTGTTTCCTACCATTGTTACATTTTACATACTGATGTAGACTACAGATTACTCCCTTTACCTGATTAAGAGAGAGTGTGTTTATAGTGGGTTTGATAAGTCGACATAGGAGTCTTCTCCTGTCCCTACTTCGATGTTTCAAGAGATCTGTGTTTGCCCCGCTTCAGTACTTGTATTATTTGTAGTACATGAGATAAATAGTTATTCCTTATCTTCACCCTTTTATAAATACCCATATCTCTTTCAAAAGTCACTTGATGTTCTTGTCACATTAATTTTGACTACGGATAACTCCGTTTACCTGATCAGGATATAGGGCTTACGGTGGGTGTGACCGGTCGACAGGGGATGCTCATTCCTCCTAGGCACCTGACCCCATCTCTGGTGTGTCCAGAAGTCCGTGTTTGCCCAACTATCTATTTTGTATTGTTTATAGGAGTTATGAGATTGATCACTGTTCGTTATCTTCACTTTCCATAAGCTTTGACAGAACCACTACAAGTGTCAGCTTTAAATGCTTTTTCATTAAAAGCTGTTTTCCTGTAGTTTTCCTGGATAATGATTGTAGGGAAATGAGTGCCAGTTCATTTCCCATAGACCTCAAGATTTACCTTTTACCCTCTCACTAATCAAATATATTAAATTTAGATAAATTAGCACCAATATTTAAAATTTCATTCCAAGTGCTAATCAGAATCGACTAAAAATAGTTTATAGGTCATATTTATTCTTTTTTAACAACACAACTATCTGCAGTGAGTTACTCTCTCCATTCACGAAACACCTGGACATTTATACCTGTGTTCAATCTTGGGTAAACTGCGTCCTGATACGCATCCGAGGGTTTAGTACTCTCATTCCATTAACATATCTGCCGTTTAGCTGGTCATAATCAACTCGTGCGCATATTATGCGATTCGAATCTTTTTTCATAACAATTTCATGGAAAATTATTTTTTCCTTTAGCGAGGACCGTAACCTGGAAAAACAACTGTTGAATGGTCCAGACAATCTCTCAGCTCAATAGGAGAAAGAGGGAATACCACTTCTTGTTAAAAGGTTCAATTCAGGGTTACAAAACAAAAGACTTACTGGGCCGGAGGTTGGTTTTAGTCTTTAGTATGATCCAGGCTTTCTCTCAGCTCAATTGGCGCTCCGCAGACAGGAGAGAAAAAGAATATTGCTACTGGGTCGGATTTGGTTTTAGTCTTTAGTATGGTTCAGGCAATCTCTCAGCTCAATGGGTGCTCCGCAGAGAGGAGAGAGAAAGAATATTGCTACTGGGTCGGATTTGGTTTTAGTCTTTGTAAAAGGATCGTCGCTATTCTTGTTTATGACAATGCAATAAGTTATTTTCCACACATCACAAGGCCTTCAGTGTCACACATCACAAGGCCTTCAATGTCACACACCACAAGGCCTTCAGTGTCACACATCACAAGGGCTTCAGTGTGTGTGATATAGGAGGAAACATATCAAAGATCTCTTACGATGATGTAGCATGATACATGTACGCATAAAAACATATTTAAGTTCCTTATAATTTTCTGAATGATATTTCATATTTCTGTAATGGTAAGCCCCGGACTTAATCGCTTTGGGGCTGTTTCTTATACTTTTCTTCTTGCAACAGTAAAGCATGCCACTGATCCATGATATTCAAATACATGAAAATAGAAATTCCCAGCAACGAAATATACTTATTCCTCGGTATTTCTCCAATATAACTCGTTTTCTTGATTGGCAAACACAGCAGCCGAATATCACAGAATAAATGGTTATTGGCCGCGGAACGAAGTCTGTTAACTTGGGGTATATGTCCACTTGGTTGTGTTTGTGTGCAGAGCATTTACAATGTCCTTTCACTGAAATGTTTTATGTGCATTTTGATGAGATTTACCGAGTATTGCTGTAACGGATTGGTTAACATTGCGTATCTTGAATTAAATGTATTCAGCTTGTTGAATTTAATCTATATTTTTTAATCGTAATACAGAATTTAAATTTCTTTTAACAGTATTGAAATAGTGATTTTTTGAAACAAATAATCTAATCATACACGCATATGTAACAGTGCAAAGTGGAATAGAATGTTACTCTGAAATGCAGTCATGTAAAATACATTGTATTACCTTATCATTTAATTATAGTCATGTTGTATTTGTCTTGATACTGTATTCATGTGCATAAAATCCTAAATCCAATACGTTCATACCTAGTTATTGTTAATCCAGGTAAATCTGGTTCCCATCCCCGTCACTCACAGTGTTCTCAAAACGAGTGATTAATGAGCAGCGTAGGCGGGAACCAGACTACACTCACTATTACTTCGGGGTTTTTTTAAGTGGAGGGGAGGGGTTGTCGGGGGGGGGGGGAGTTGTCACCAAATATATCTTTATTTCAGAAAATGTACGTTGTGAATTAAGCGTCTTGGAGGTCCTTTCATTCTACTGGGTCGTATCCTACATCGCTTTGAATTTTCTTTTTTTCCTGCACTGAAACTTTTTTTTTAATGGTTGATTCATCAGGCCATGAGTTCAATTAATTGTTTTGAGCTTACATTTCCACGATCATTCATTACTACAGTGTTACAGTGAATCATAAGAGGGTAAGCGCTTCACTAGGAGTATGTCGACATCAAACGTTGCTCTTCATGCCATCATGTATTTACAAAACACGAAATTTATTTCTTCTATTTACACTCTGTATTCATCTCTATCGGATAATTCCCAGCCATTGAAATAGATGTACGGTATCTATCAAGATTCATACGCGCGATGTTCACAACTATGGTGTCCGGATAGGGCCATTTGCAAAAGCGTGACTGTGTGTTAGTCACAACACACCGTCACGCCAACAAGCAACGCGCCTTCGCGCTCTCACGCCAACATGCAACGCACCTTCGCGCTCTCACGCTAACAAGCAACACACCTTCGCGCAGACAAGCAACGCACCTTCTCGCTCTCACGCCAACAAGCAACGCGCCTTCGCGCAGACAAGCAACGCGCCTTCACGCTAACGACAACAAGCAACGCGCCTTTGCGCTATCATGACAACAAGCAACGTGACTTCGCGCAGACAAGCAACGCGCCATCGCACCAACAAGCAACACGGCGCGAAGGCGTATTGCTTGTTGGCGTGATGGCGCGAAGGCGTGTGTGTTGTTTGTTGGCGTGAGAGCGCGAAGGCGCGTTGATTGTTGTCGTGAGAGCGCGAAGGCGCGTTGCTTGTCTGCGCGAAGGCGCATTGCTTGTTGCATGGCGTGAGAGCGCGAAGGTGTGTTCGCAGTTGTGTTACGTAGGGCCATAGCAATATGTCGGAGGAAAAAAACATTATAAACAGATCAATTTTTGACAAATTCTGTACACACAACCCTTATATACAAAAAAAATATGTATATATAATTAAGTGCATATTGACCTAGCTCCCAAACATTTTTCACCATACCGACAGTCTCTACATCAGCTGTATATCACGTGATCAAATATCAAGATAAAATCGTACCGTATATGTATAAATCGTTCCATTGGCACGATATCCAGATATCAATGCAAGTTGAAGTTAATATTACTTCAAAATATATTAATTTCTTAATTTGAAAAGTGGTGAGAACAAGTTTATCGTGACTTGTAACATGTCCAATTTTTGCATTGAATATGCCAAATGCGGCGATTTTTGCATATACGAAGTTGAATCTAGGCTGAAAAACATGTTTTCTGTTGAAGCCACAACTTGCTCCTCTAACTTTCCTTTTGCACTGAAGTTCACATGTCACATAAATAAAACATCTTTCACTCAAAAACCTCGGGGTGTCGTGCCGATGATGAAATTTATATGTACAGAAACCCTGTTTATGCAAATGAGTTCATTGTGAAAGTCACCATATACGTGCAGATTAGGGGCGAAATCAAAATCACAATATGGATATTACTTTAGCATGTATGTTATAAAGAAGAAATTGAAAAATTTTCAATATCAAAGAGAATTAATATAAACCATTTGACAGAAACTTTTACACGATTATGGTTTATTGTTTGACAGCGGTGGTAAATTACGAAAAAATATTTGGACATTTTCAACCGCAAAAGGAATGTAGATACGTACGTCATGACCGTCATCATGACGTATTTTCATTGTGACGTCATGTAATGTGCCAGTGCGGTAAAGTACTTCTTTTTTTTTTTACACCACTGGTATTTATGAGGAAACCATTAGCTCAGCCGCGTTGCTTGTTGGCCTGACGGCGTGTTGTGACTATCGCGCAATCACGCTTTTGCAAATGGCCCTATCCGGACACAATGAAATAGTTACCATTACAATTTGCAAAGAACATTGGGACTGCTGTCAAGGGCAATAACTCCTACATGTACATGTATATTTATAAATGACTATTTTCCTAACAATATCTACATGACAATAGTGACACTAGTAGACCGTGAAGCTTCTTTCCGTGATGAAATAAACATGTATTAAGTTCAGAATATCACGTGTACTAATAAGAACCAAGGAAACGGGTGGAAGATCATGTGGGCGTTCTGATGCTAAATTTTATCATGTATTTTGCACCTGTTGTATCTATTTACCTGATCAGGGTATAGGGCTCACGGCAGGTACGACCGGTCGACAGTGGATGCTTGCTCGTTCTAGACACCTGATCCCACCTCTGGTGTGTCCAGGGTTCCGTGTTTGCCCAACTATCTACTTAACATTGCTTATTGGAGTTGTGAGATTAATCACTGTTCGTTATCTTCGCCTTTCATCTATGAAATTAATGATGTTCCTTCTTTTTCCAACTGCCATGAATTTGAATAGATAATGCATAATTATATTATATAAATTTCACCATATCAAAATCACATAGACAACATGTTTTATGGTAAAATCATTATATGAATGTCTCAATCACAGATCAGATAACAGGTAAACTGTATAAAAACTATCAAAAAACTAATCTCTCTCTCTCTCAATCTCTCTCTCTCTCTCTCTCTCTCTCTCTCTCTCTCTCTCTGTATAAATAATATCTTCATTTTAACTTTTTTGTGTCACATTTGATTAATCGTCTCAACGGGGTGTAGTTTGTGGTTTATTCTGTTCGTTGGGCCCCTTTGAAATTGAGAAAGGTAATTTCTTCCTGCAAAGAAAAATATATGAAAATTTATTACACATAATACTAGTTTATTTTTATTAAACATAATACTAGTTTATTGTTGAAATTTTTATTAGACTTTGTATAGACTATACCATATTGATGAAGCATGTTGTATCAATTTCCATAGTAACGATTCGAGAAGCAGAGGAAACAAATTTCATTAGCTGAAGCCTGGAGGTTATAAAACTTTTTTGAGCACGTTTTCATACTCAAACTCGAACTCCGTGCTCTAAATCAGACTCATACTTAAAGGTGAAGATTATAAAACTTTTATAAAATCATATTTATGCTCAAATGGAGTACATGCTGAAAACATTTCGAGTATATGCTTGGGGGCTTGCTCAGAGTTGTACTAAAAGCAAACTTGACTGAGTTTGATTATCAGTACTGTAAAAGTTTTATAACCCCCAGGAAGGATATCATTTGAGAAATCCACATAGTTCTCCTCACTAATGGTTCGCAGAGACACGTGTAGATTGTCACACACAGACACGTGTAGATTGTCACACACAGACACGTGTAGATTGTCACACACAGACACGTGTAGATTGTCACACAGAGACACGTGTAGATTGTCAGACACAGACACGTGTAGATTGTCACACAGAGACACGTGTAGATTGTCACACACAGACACGTGTAGATTGTCACACAGAGACACGTGTAGATTGTCAGACACACAGACACGTGTAGATTGTCACACAGAGACACGTGTAGATTATCACACACAGACACGTGTAGATTGTCACACAGAGACACGTGTAGATTATCACATAGAGACACGTGTAAATTGTCACACACAGACACGTGTAGATTGTCACACACAGACACGTGTAGATTATCACACACAGACACGTGTAGATTGTCACACAGAGACATGTGTAGATTGTCACACAGAGACACGTGTAGATTGTCACACAGAGACACGTGTAGATTGTCACATAGAGACACGTGTAAATTGTCACACGTGTAGATTGTCACACACAGACACGTGTAGATTGTCACACATAGACACGTGTAGATTGTCACAGAGACACGTGTATATTGTCAGAGACACGTGTAGATTGTCACACACAGACACGTGTAGATTGTCACACATAGACACGTGTAGATTGTCACAGAGACACGTGTATATTGTCAGACATAGACACGTGTAGATTGTCACACAGAGACGCATGTACATTGTCAGACAGGGGAATCGTATCCACTCACTCAGTTTAAATCTAATACATTTTGTATAAACAGTTTTAAACTTTCCATAACGTGAAAGAAAACTCTTACAGTGTAAAATACTTCAGTCCAAATGCAATAATTAATATGACACCAATCAGGGTGAAGGAAATAGCTACAAATACTATTGTTCCTTCGTCATCTTCGCCCGTGGACTCTGAAAGTAGTTAAATTGCAAAAAAGGTCAGTGTTAAAATCAAATTCACAGAAGGCTAATGGGTGTACAGGTAACTTACTGGTTTATTTTGAATGCGGTATTTCTCTAGCTGATTTTAAATCAAATTGAATAACAACTACTGGGATATTATTTGGTATAATAATTTCCTTATTGGAGAGTTTAACAACACCAGCGACCACCCCATTTGTATGCAAACATGAAATTGTACATTTGTGAGTCATAGCGAGTATTGAAACAAGTCTTATTGTAAGCATTATATACCGGGTATCATTTACAAGTCTTATTGTAAGCATTATATACCGGGTACCATTTACAAGTCTTATTGTAAGCATTATATACCGGGTATCATTTACAAGTCTTATTGTAAGCATTATATACCGGGTATCATTTACAAGTCTTACTGTAAGCATTATATACCGGGCACCATTGACAAGTCTTATTGTAAGCATTATATACCAGGTACCATTTACAAGTCTTATTGTAAGCATTATATACCGGGTATCATTTACAAGTCTTATTGTAAGCATTATATACCGGGTACCATTTACAAGTCTTATTGTAAGCATTATATACCGGGTATCATTTACAAGTCTTATTGTAAGCATTATATACCGGGTATCATTTACAAGTCTTATTGTAAGCATTATATACCGGGTATCATTTACAAGTCTTATATACCGGGTATCATTTACATGTCTTATTGTAAGCATTATATACCGGGTATCATTTACAAGTCTTACTGTAAGCATTATATACCGGGTACCATTTACAAGTCTTACTGTAAGCATTATATATAGGTATCATTTACAAGTCTTATTTTAAGCATCATATACCGGCCACCATTTACAAATCTTATTGGTACCATTTACCTGCCGTGGTTTCCATCGTTGGGGCTGGCACTTCGCACGTTTCATTTGAACCTGTTGTGCAAATTTGGAAAACAAAAATTTATTTTAAAATTAATAATTCCTTTGGAAAAAAAACAAAAGATATTCTCTCTCTCTCTCTCTCTCTCTCTCTCTCTCTCTCTCTCTCTCTCTCTCTCTCTCTCAAGTATGGTTCTAAGAATTTCAGGCATCTGCATGTATGTCTTTTTAGATACCTTAAGTTAATACACATTCTATCATGGTTATTGCAAAGATCAAAGGAATGCCGCGGTCATTATTCTATATATACCTTCACACGTATTAACTGATTATGAGAAAATTGATACACATCTCGCTTGCACTTCGAGTTTTACTAATGCAACAATAAATCGATGACTGATAATTGAATTTCTTCATCATAAAAATCAATCAATTACATGTATATATGTTATAAAACAAATTCATAAATGATTGAAAAACATTCGTCATTCAGTATAAACCAATCGTCTGCATTCCTAGAGCGATACACATAAATTGAATGTAGATATCTATGTTTAAAATATTACACGTTGATTTTTACTCGGTATAGATCAATTATTCAATTGAATATTCGCTTTTGATTGTGGTGAAAATATGAGCGGTAAACAAATAGAATGATTTCTGAAAATAAATTCAGCGTGCAGATTTCTGTTCTCCTTAAGGTGGCTCATTACACTAAAAAATATTTAATGGCTCATTTAAGCAACTCATTCGACTATCGAAAAAGTAATTCAAGTTTCAATCAGTTTATATATAAAAAAATTGCGGGGGGGGGGGGTGATATTTTGTTTGCAAATAAGATATTCTAGATTCCAAAGTTCGCTTTCATTTCGTGCATGATATAAATATGTAATAAATTATGCCTAAAAAACTCAGACAGACGTTTTAATATTTTAGAAAATAATATTTAAGAAAATTGAAAACGTTATTTGTTCTTCATAAGAGACTTTTGACGAGCCATTAATTAAAATTGTGGTGTAATGCGCTACCTTAAAATCTGCCTTGGCAAAAATACAATGCTTATAATTGATGGACAATCCTTATGATGGTAGTTAATATCAGGGTGTTTTCCTGGACAATCCTTATGATGGTATTTAATATCAGGGTGTTTTCCTGGACAATCCTTATGATGCTATTTTAATATCAGGGTGGTTTTCTGGACAATCCTTATGATGGTATTTTAATATCAGGGTGTTTTCCTGGACAATCCTTATGATGCTATTTTAATATCAGGGTGGTTTTCTGGACAATCCTTATGATGGTATTTTAATTAATAATAATATCAGGGTGTTTTCCTGGGCAATCCTTATGATGGTATTGAATGCCAGGGTGTTTTTTCTGGTCCCTTCGGATATTCAATTCAATTTCAAAAGATAGGGGTTTCTAAGTTTTTATTTGCAGAATGATAAAAAATGTCAGAATACAATGCATCAGACATATCGGGACACACTAAAGGAAAGACAAGCGACTTACCTGAACTGACATTGAATATTTAGCCTATTATGAAATTGCTGTTAAAGGGGCATGGACACGATTTGAGCTGAAAAAATTCAAATTTTATTTTTCCATTTTTACTGTTTTCAATGCTTCACTAAAGTATTTCTAATGGTCAATCAAACTTTGAATAGCATTTGTCGAGTTACAAGTGAGATACAGATCTCACAATTCTTTGTAATGTAAACAAGGCTCGTGCCATGTTTTTGTTTATATATAGATTGTTGAATGTGTAAAACAAAATGAGATGTGCTAAACACTAGAAACTATTTCATTGTGTTCAGAATTAACTTAGAAATTGAAAAACCTGCTTAAAAGAAAACTTTTACTTGTATATTCAACCTATGTAAACAAAAACATGGCATGAGCCTTGTTTACATAACAAAGAATTGTGAGCTCTGTGTTGGATACATTGACAACTGACACTCAAATTTTTGCTGACCATTAGAAATACCTTAGTTAAGCATTCTAAACATTTTTTAAAAAAATGAAAAATAATAAAATTTGAAAATTTTCAGCTCACATCGTGTCCATGTCCCTTTAAAAATTCGACAGACTGATGTCGTGCAGTTATGTCTACTTACCAAAGCAGTATCTCTCCGAACATTCCGCTGGTGGTGTTAGACAATAAGCCAAGAAAGTGCTGCAGTTCTTCATTTTGATGTCGTATGTCTTTACACAGCACCCCTGAGGTCCTACCCCCCTCTTGCAAACAGATCTCGTCACTGATCCTTCTGACTCAGTAGGGAGAGAACCTGTTGTAATAGTTGAAGTACATCTTTAGAAAATCAAACAAAAGGTGATTTTTAAACCATATACATATTGTATAATATCTCAAGCATGACCATGATCAGTGATCAACAGGAAGTAAATCTGACCTTGACCTTAGTGAATGGCTTTGACCTATAGCAGTCGCATACATAGAAGTGTATATTTCCAAAGTTATGACCAGCAATGAAGCTGAAGTTGCAGATAAACAAAGACAAAGACGGATAAAAACACTACATGCCACCCAAATCTCAATCTGAGAGAGAGAGAGAGAGAGAGAGAGAGAGAGAGAGAGAGAGATGTACTCTACTAAATGGAAGTTACACCACAACCATTCATTTCTATTGTGTTACAGTGAAATTCTTTTCCGGATTTTAGGCAGTGGTGGTAAAATTTGGTGAATTTTAGAGATAACAGTACGTCAACAACACAAGATATTTTTTATGCTAAAACTTTAAATATTCTAAACTATTTCCAGGGAAACCCACAGAAATTGTTATAAGAAATATTTTATTTATTAAAAACATTAATGCTGTAATTTAATTAAGAACACTTGCGTGGTTTTCAAAAATTATAAATGTAAGAAAAAGCATTCAAACATGTAAATGTACCAATGCAATATGAAGGTTTTATAAGCATTGATATAATAAACACATCTGAAGAAAAAGTTATGAACATGTTATAAATGCAAGTGTTTAGAAATTCAAGTGTGATTCACATACCAATTGGATAAAAGCAACAACAAAAAAGCAGACTGTTAGAGCACATAACACATTACCATCAGGAGATTTTGTATGTGATTTACATAGGTTTTTTATTCAAGTTTTACGTGTATTTGGTGTGCTTATCACATGCGGATCTGAGGTGGGCGTCGCCCCCCTCCCCCTCCCCCATCCCCTACAATTTTCTATTTCTAATGCAGTTATGTGTTCTTTATCAAAATACATTTTGAGTTCATATAAATGATGTCAATCAATTCATTAATGTATGAGAGACGTCCACAATAACTGTATTCATGTACACTGCAGTCTTCATTAAAACTCGTGCATATTAAATTGCCGTCTTCCCGATACTGCTGTGTTTTTTTTGTAGAAAATGTTTCAGCACTAGCCTGCTTAGCTACTGAAAAATCTTGGATCAATACATAGCTTGGATTGAAAAAAAATTAAGACAATCATTCTTCTGTTTTTCAGTCTGATTCGTGTTTGCCAACCATTGCAATTCTTTTTATGCATCTTCATGCGTTTTAAAATTCAGCCCGATGAATCATGGCTTCATTGTTTTATGTTTACATGTATATTTCACTTACCGGCTAGGAAAACATTCATAATGACATAGAACTTGTAAATCTGTCCATTTATCTAGCCATACTGGATGGTGCCTGAATGTAGACATCGATCTATTTTTCATGAAGAACTTGAATCAAGTTTACAAGTTTCTTTATTCACTCAAACAAGCAATACGTGGTACATGAGGTCAAGTGCATGTGATACATTCCAATGGGGGAAAAGATACAGGAAAGAGAGACACATTATAAACATAATCATGTTCACATAAGGAGAAAAAAGAATGGAGCGAGAGAGAAAAAAATAGAATATACTTGTATGTTATTGTATGAGTTATGGAGGACAGACTAAATCGTATAGTTTTGTTATAAACAAATATAGGTTTCTCAATATTTTAGCACTTGTAGTAAATTGACATTATTTCAGAAAATTTAACCACATTTTGGATTTGTACAATACCTTGAATGTAAAAAAAAAATTCTTATCACGGTACACGACTGAATAGGTTATTGAACATGACCACAAAATATAGGCCTCCATCCCCGATTAACGCTTCATTATCAAAACACAGTAAACAGGACGTTCTGGAGGCTTTGGGGTCCCCATCAGGACCCAGTGGGGACATAAAGCGGCCCACATACCCCTTTTGTCGCACCCCTCTATACTGAAATTATATGAATATTAGATTTTGACTTTCAATGGATTGCAGAAACCACATATGCTCCAGAAATGTGGTCAATGTGTCAAATAGTCTATAAATAGAAAGCAATGGCGAGACATTCCCCGCAACACTGTCACGTGATGATGACGATGCTATTTGCTGGACTTGAAGCTGTATAGCATATATTACCCATAGTTCTCTACATCTCCGCACGCAGAGCCGGAAGTTTGCTGTACATCACATATTCAATCCAAACCAACTTTTCTTTTTATAAATTTATTGAAATAATAACTGGAACCTCACAATACTTCTTTATCTGACACACTGCCACTCCTGGGAGTACTCAAAAACTTGGTATAAAATTGTAAATTGATAATATTTGTTTCATATAATGAATAGAAATGAAACGTATAGATAACAATAATTAAGACTTATATTTAGGTATGAGTTTTTAATTCAGCATTTTATGTATATTATAGATAAGAAATTATCTACCGAAACAATAAAAATGTTTCTCCTTTCCCCATGCGCACTTTCTTGAGATATCACAACCACAGACAGATCCGCCGATTCTTTGGCTGTCGATATGTTTCACGAATTTCACGATTCAATTAATGGTTTGATTTGGACGTATTTCATTGCAATTTGATTACAAAGGGATCGGGCACAAGTTCTTAAAACTTAGACCGCCCTCTCCCTATATATACTGCACAAGGTAATAACATAAATACAAAGTCTTTCATAATATGCATGATTATTAATCAACAGGAAGAATGTGAGTGTACTAGGAGAAATTCAATATTAGACATGACATCTAACAACATTCTAGATAGATACATGTGATAGATTGATGTACATTACTAGATTATTGACTAAATCGATTGATTTGTTTAATGAATGAATGAATAAATTTTAACAGAAAAGAAATTCATTTTCCTTATTGCTGAAATATGACTGGGCTCAGGTTTGAATTTGGAACCTAACGCCAAAAAGCACCCCGCCAAAAAAATATTAATATCATAATATAATCATAACCCCATTGAAATAATGCATAGAACAGAACTTTATTACCAGGTCTGCTATAAAAAGATGAGAAACTACTCACTATTTATCCATGCTAAACCACCTACAGGATACAACCACTTTTAGGTTACCAATTTAACCATAATAAATCACTTATCATCTAACCTTGATAAACCACATACCATCTAAACATAACAAACCACTTACCATTTAATGATAATAAAACACCTACAGGACACAACCATTTTTAGGTTACAATTTTAACCGTAATAAATCACTTACCATCTAACCTTGCATCCAACCATAATATACCATTTACCATTCAACCTTATTAAACCACATACCATTTAACCATAATAAATCACGTACAATCTAAGCATGATAAACCACTTACCATCTAACCTTGATAAACCACATACCATTTAACCATAATAAAACACTTACCATTTAGCCATAGAAAACCACATACTATTTAACCATAATAAACCACTAACCATTTAACTATATTAAACCACTTACCATCTAAGCATGAAAAATCACTTACCATTTAACCATAGTGAACCACTTACCATCTAACAATAATAAACTACATAATATTTAACAATAATAAACCACATACCATTTAATCATAATGAACCACATACCATCTAAGCATAATAAACCACATACCATTTAACCATAATAAACCACTTACCATTCCATAATAAACCACACGCCATTTAACCATAATAAATCACATACCATCTAAACATGATAAACCACTTTCCATTTAACCATAGTAAACCACATACCATTTAACCATAATAAACCACTTACCATTAAACCATATTAAACCGCTTACCATCTAAGCATGAAAAATCCCTTACCGTTTAACCATAATAAACCACTTACCATTTAGACATAATAAACCTCTTACCATTTAGCCATAAGGGAAATGGAGTGCCGCATTCTAGTGACTCCGGACAGCTCGTTAAGATGTCCACATTCGACCTGTACCATTTCTGGTCCAAATGTCGGTCACAGAGGTTAGTGGTAGAATTATATATACAGTTTTTTGATCTGTAATAGTTTTCATGGAGTGGCGTGGAGTTTGCCGCGGAGCAAATATCTATAAAAAAAAAATACATGGGGAAATATCTAAACCACAGGCAATCATATCGCTTGGATACAAATTCATTTTTAGATGAAATAGAAAATTCGTATCCATATGATTGCCTGTGATCTACGCAAAACATGTGTAAATATGAAAGCAAAACACGGAAATACCTAAACAAAACATGAAAATATCAAAACAAAACATGGAAAAATATCAAAACAAAACATAGTAAATATACTATGCAAAACATGGCAAAATATCTATTTTGGAAAAGAAATGCATGAAAAAAGGAAATTGTTTTTAAAAAACATGAAAAAATGGGTATAAAAAATGTCGAAAAATATGCCTAAAACATGGAAATTAGCTGTACAACACATGGGGAAATATCTACACAAGAACATGAGGGAATATTTACACAAAACGTATGTAGAAAATCTACACAAAACGTGTGAACGATGGACATATTCTTATAAATATCGTAATGTTTTAAAATTTTAAGTATAACTGGGGTGTGTGGGTTATTTGTTTTTTTTTGGGGGGGGGGGGGGTTGGGGGTTGTGTTGGGTTTTTTTTTTTTCTCTCGACAACACAACGTCATGTACTTTCTCATGTTTAAAAAGGTAGTTAAAAAAATATAGATCTTACCTGCATAGCTGTCACATGCGGCCAAGTTACCTACAAATTCACCAAGTAAATTCCCGATCATAATTACACGGATATAGCTTATTCTCTGTACACAGATAAATGAGATAAAACAGAAATCCTCATAGAGCGGTGTCAGGGTGTATAAGGTGTGACGGTGTACCGGCACCAGCACTCTCGGTTCCGGTTCAATGAATTGATGTACTTACCTGATACCTCACAGAAATTCTGAAGAATCAACAATATTGGGAAGAATCTAAGGAATCCCATTTTCTTCTAAAAATAGATTAAAATTGTCATCTTTATAATCAGTTACGACAATTTCAGACATATCATACATCCATTTCTCTCAGGTATATCGACATATTCCTCTATCTTCCACTTCAATGTACATATTATTGTAAAACTGTGTTTACCGATTTAAATTATTCCACCATAACGTCAGGCAGTGATCTCTATTGTTTGTTTACATTATCGTCAGCGTAAAATCAATATCAGCACGCCAAACATGCACGGACAGGTGTACCGGGCAGGAAACACCGCCATTCATTTAAAAATTCACAAAAACATTAAAAACTACATTGTGGTTTAAATATCAATTTGTTGCTATCACAAGTGCTTGCACCTAATAAGTGTGTGTATCTACTTAATTTACAAATATTAAGTCAATTATTGAATAAAATAATCATTTTCATTTCATTATTTATTGATGCTCATCCGAATTTTTTAAAATCCGAAATAACAATAAACTTGTAAGAGCTATTTTAGGGGAAAACATAGTGCCAAAAAGTGGAGTCAAATTCGTCTAAGGATAAGAGCTATGCATGAGGGAGATAATCCTTAATTTTGAAATGAATTTCTAAATTTTATCACAGCAATAAAAATATATATCCGTATTTTCAAGCTAGTAACGGAGTACTTAGCGTCTGGGCTGTAGAGACCCTCGGGGACTAACAGTCCACCAGCAGAGGTCTCGACCCAGGGGTCATAATGTAAAACTTATACGGTACCAATTTTGATGCACAAGATGCGCAATCTAAGAACTAAAATATGAATATGATAATTGTGTTTTCCAACAACAGCCTTTAGATTGTCCAGAAAATATTATAGCTGGCCATATACATGTAACTGTTGAATGCTTGAAAAGTACAGCATAGCAAAACAAATGTAGACGTGTTAAAGCACCTAACAGTAAAATTTCTCCTGTTGACATTAACTTTCACTTCCTCTTTCAATATCAAATCTGAACAAATGAATCAATATCTTTATCACGCTGAGCTTTAATGTGATGTTTGTGTAAACAAGAATCGATATTAAAGATACCAGAGTTGGTATTTTGATAATATTTAATGAAAGACACTGGTAATGTGGCAAAATGTAGAAATAAAGAGTATAAGAATTGAAATCATTCAAACATGTGCTACATTCATCAGCTGATAGCATAGTATATAGTATGTTGACAATGCACATAAAATTGGGCAATGCCCCGGTTACAGCTCATCACAAAATGTCCCGTAACTGTTCCGAGAAGTGGCCATGTGCTATATGCTTGTGTGATAATGCAGAACCCGATTATTTGCAATTAATTAAATGTAAGCATAAATTCCATGTCGACTGTATCGCTAGGTGGGTTGATATGACCTGTGTTCATGTATTTAAAAAGGTGAAGCGGTGTCCCTACTGTAGGACGGACCTTACATTAGAAGATGAAAAGAATATTAAGTCCCTATATCAGCAAAGTTTCAAGATTAGCTGAGCGGGAGTTGTCTAACATTTTATCTTTTTGTCTTTTGTCTTTAGCAGCCACTGCATATAATACTGGAGACGATTTTAGTAATTCGTAATGTATACGTACGCATGAGGTCATTACTCTGAACATTGAAGTAATACTTGCTTCACATACCGAAGGACTTTGAAAAGTTAGTAGTGGATACTTTGCTGTGTTGTTTATTAATCCGATTAACAATTATCTGTCGCATACTTTTATGATCCATTGATTTCAATCCCTGAGAAGCCACGTGTGAAATGGATGTCGAAAGAGGTGCTTCTTAATTGTAGTTCTTTGGTCAGTAATACCGGATATGTCCACTGTTAGTGCTGATAACGTCAGTTACACCGTGAATGTCCACTATTAGCGCTGATGACGTCAGTAACACCGGATATGTCCACTGTTAGTGCTGATAACGTCAGTAACACCGGATATGTCCTTTATTAGCGCTGATTACGTCAGTAACACCGGATATGTCCACTGTTAGTGCTTATGACGTCAGTAACACTGGATATGTTCACTATTAACGCTGATGACGTCAGTAATATTGGATATGTCCACTTTTAGCTCTGATTACGTCAGTCACACACTATTAGCGCTGATAATCACCAATTCAAAATCATTTTATTGGTTGTCTGCATGGCATCTTGTCGTTTCTTGATCTATGTTAGACAGTAATTATTTTGAACAGTCACACTGGGTGTATTTATGTTTCTCGTCTGGGGAGTGAAGTCAGTCGACCTTTTTACAAACCACAAAACATATAGTCTCATCTATAGTCAGAATATAAAAACGACGAATTCTCTACCAGTGAATAGTACCCAAAACAATACTGAACTATATTGGCGATAGCAAAGAGGCCGCAGTCAGCACCGTTAGTTTGTTATGTACAGACGGTCTGATGCCGGATAGATGACGTCATCAACCTAAAGTTTCTTCCTTCCGGATTTCCTGTCACTTTTCTTTTTCGATTTTAAGGAGCCCTTAGACTGGATATCTACCTAGGGTTTTCATAAACTCCGTCACCTTCAAAAAGAATCTCATGTCAACTTTAACAGTTTTATGTGTATATAGTCAGCAATAATCCGTTATTCTATTCTATCTTTTGTGCAGTCTCACCTTTTAAGGTTGTTGATTACACCAAATTATTATTTAAAGGCTCGTTAAAAACTCCTCTCTTTAAAATCGCTTATTTGCAAATAAAACACCTTTTTCATTATTCCGGAGAAAATCACTATTGAAAATTATTTATTTTTTTCTACACGTGATAAAAGAATTTAGGGTAAATCTCACACAGCAACATTTCCAGTAATTTGGAGAGAGTGGTAGAAGTGGATAATTTTTTTAAACAGTACCAAAAACAAAAAAAATGTAATTATATGGAAATCTAAACAGAGAAAATTTAGTGATTGAAATTCAACTTTTGAGTGTAACAAAGCATCGTATTTTTCAAAATTATGATAAAGATTTGCGTGCTGTTGGAGATCTACGTGGTGCTCTTGATTTATGTTGTCCCTACCGTGTGTCTCAACCATTTCCAGAATGTTTATGAATTTACAAACACAAAAAAAATTACATTAATGGTTTAAACATTAATTTGTTGCCATCACAAGTCCAACTCTGTACAGTGTCAGTTCTTTCTTACAGATGATGTTTTTGGAGTTCTAACATATTCTGAGTTGATCACAATTTAAATGCTTGTACATATTAAGTTTATACGAATAAGTCATTTCTTATATTAATTATGATTAATTATTCCATTTAATTACTCTTTTTTTCTACACTTGTGCACCAATAAACGATAAAAGAAAACAAAGGCATATATATCTCACGCAGCAACATTTCCTGTAATTTGAAGAGAGAGACGCATGAGACAAATTTTCCTCTATTTCGTCAGTCTAAAACACGATTCGCTCAAAGAAAACCCAACAGTGTAAACCATCCTCTCATAAGATTGAAAACAAAAAACAAAAAAAAAACTTTATACAGCCAACTCCAAAAGAATAGTGTATGGGACGATTTTTTTAAACATCACCAAAAAAAATTATTTTTGATTATATATGTAAATATGGACAGGAAATCTAGTGCATTGAAATTAAATTCCTGAGTGTAATCCACCATTGTAATTTTTTTGTTGTGATAAAGAATTCTGTATTTTTGTGAGATATATGGTGCTGCTGATTAATTTCATGAAAATTGGAAAGTTCTATCATGAAATATAGGCCCTAGTTCTGATAATTATCACAAAGATATCGAAGTTTGATATAGAGAGGAGATTTAAAATTCAACATATGACCATCTTCACAAGTCAAGGGTTATTGATTCGTTAGTGCGAGGTAACGAATTAATAACCCTTGACTTGTGAAAATGACATATGCATGCATTTTTTATCCTAAAGGTCAGCTATAACTACATGTATATACAGGTACGTATACCGTATACCAATTTCACAAGACAGTCAATTAATGGAAGATTATCAAAGGAATCCTCCTACCCCATGTCAGACATATTATTTATTTATTCATTCATTTATTTTCCTGTATTTTGTTTTTCGGAGTTTTTTCTGTTTGTGTCTTTAAAATCAATTTTGAAAATTGTGAAAAGCTGGTATAACGAGTAGATTTACGATTTCTCATATCGAGTCAATGATTTAAATATATGTGTGCACACGTTTCAAATAATTTTCCGGAATGCATGGCTATATCTTGTTGGTTTGAGAATTAGTTACTTCCGGTGCAATGGCGTCCTTGGATGTAAACAAATACGTAAAATTCGTAACATAGTTAAAAATACATTATCCTTTGCATTCACGATTTTAAACTGAATTGACAGAGATACTCGAGATTAAGATGAGTTCTCCGCTTTCTAGTCTGAAAAAGTCGCAGAAAAATCCGCTCCTTTTAGGGTAAGCATTTTTTTGCATTCCTTAGAAAAATCTGGTGGATGTGAATTTGATCATGCATTGAAAACCACAGGAGTT
Organism: Ostrea edulis; assembly: GCF_947568905.1. Lineage (NCBI taxonomy): Eukaryota > Metazoa > Mollusca > Bivalvia > Ostreida > Ostreidae > Ostrea > Ostrea edulis. Next base: position 90,398,307 of record NC_079166.1, on the reverse strand, counting down.
GACACAGTCTGAGCAAATTGGTATCCAGTTAGCTCAGGTTGTGTCAAAAGCCTGTGTTGGAAACCATCATATTTCAATAATGTTTCTTTTTTCCAAAAATCGCTTTAATGCTTATTTTCCATCTCTCTCTCTCTCTCTCTCTCTCTCTCTCTCTCTCTCTCTCTTATTCTCTTTAGAGAAGTCGAAAGGCATAGCCTTCATCGACTTCTCTTCGCAAGCATTCATATTTTGATTCTGGAAAACGTGTAAATGCCGGCGTCGGTGACGGTTTATGCTTCGACCGACGTTTCGACTCAGATGTGCCTGGATTCACGCAATAGACAACTTGTTTTCAAACATTTAGCAGTAATGCACAAAACTGTCACAAGGAAATCAACACTTACTTGCTTTTAATCCATTTTCAACATGTCCCCTGTCCCGGGTTTACGTTAACTGGTCTTGGGAGCTGTCACAATAGGGGACCAGTTAAGAGAAAGCAGGCTGACGTAAACAGAGTTGTGATTTAAACCCGGGACAGGGGCATGTTGAAAATGGATTAAAAGCAACTAAGTTTTTATTTCCTTGTGACGGTTTTGTGTATTGCTAATAAATGTTTGAAAACAAGTTGTCTATTGCGTGAATCCAGGCACATCTGAGTCGAAACGTCGGTCGAAGCTTAAACCGTCACCAACTCTGGCATTTACACGTTTTCCAGAATCAAAACATGAATGCTTGTGAAGAGAAGTCGATGAAGGCTATGCCTTTCGACTTCTCTAAAGAGAATCTCTCTCTCTCTCTCTCTCTCTCTCTCTCTCTCTCTCTCTCTCTCTGTCTCATTGTACAACGAAACCTCTTAAGTGAGGTCAGGACGTCCTCACTATACTTAGAAGAGAATATACGGATATGTTATTGTAAAGGCAAATATTTACTGTGTTAGATATAGCTACAGGGACACCTATAGAAGTTTATATAATACTTTCTTTCGAATTGTGAAAAAATGGTTTTAAGAGAAAATATTAATGAGAACATGTCCACACACCTTTTGTGCTCACTAATCTAATATTTTGTATCTACATCTTCATGGGTCAAAATTAACTTTTTCTACCACAGACTAAAACCCACAGGCTAAAATGAAAACCTACAAGCTAAAATAAAAATGAAGCAGTGCTCTTTTTTCATGTTTTTTTTTTTTAAATCAATGATTTTTCCCATCATTATTGAGTCTAGTGGGTCAACAGGCAACGTTTGGACAAGTCATTAAGTTACGTAAATCATATGGTGGAATGTTTAGGTCTCTTGACCATCGCATATCTAATCCACAACCTGTTTACCACAGGTCTAGATCCAAAGTCTGCCAATTTCATGCCACATCAGGGTTGTCACTAGGGATTTATCAAAGCGAATCCTGGACTCATGGTTTCATAAGCAGCACGATCACGAGTCCAATGAACTTTTTTGCTATTCATCTACGCGGTGAGCAGTGCACTCGTGTCATCACTACAACCCGACCTCAATATGACAATAAATTAATGTAGATAAGACATGTTGGAGTGATTAATTTTTATTAATTAACAAATGACGCTCACTTTCCATTCTGATAAAAATTACTACCGGAAGACTTGGTAAAACATAGATTCCGATTGTTTTTTAAATTAATAAATAACAAAAAACCTCATACTTGGAATTCAATTTAATCACCCCTATAAGTGAACAGGACTCGTGGCACATGTCTATATTTTTCACCATAATGCCATATCCAACATTTGAAGCATTTGTTTGACTCCAAGTTTCCAGGGCTTGAAACTAACTTTTTATGTCACCAGTCCAGCTGGACTGATGGGGTATAATTTCAACCAGTCTGCAGAAAAATTTACCAGTCCAACTGAGTTTTCCACAAATATTTAAACATATTTCGTTAATGTTATTAAAATGAAATTTAACTCAATATGCCTTACACAATATTGTAATGTTCACTTAAATGTGGGATTTATACTTATGAATCATATTTGTCTGATATCTACATATTGAAGCATGCCAAATGTGTGTATAAAATTTCATAAGTATATTTTCAAAAACAATGCTTTAGAAAATAAACCAGTCCCATCGGACTGACTAAAACAAATGTCAGTTAGTCTGCCAGACTTTTAACCAGTCACAGACTGACGGGCATATGTTAATTTCGAGCCCTGAGTTTCTTAAAAAGAAAGCTACGGATAGAAACAGTTGTTGAAATTGGTTGTTCATGTAAGCGTTTGTATGATTCTGAGTGCAAGTTAAGAAAAGTGGATAGCACATCTCCGTATAAAACGGATACGAAATGCTCATGGTTTGTAAATCACCACTCACTAAGATTTTCAAATGTCCACTATTTTTACTTGCTATTTTTCAAATGTACTCGCATTTTGCGAGTATTTCGAGCCCTGATTTTTCACAAGCTGTGGATCTCGTTTATGGGGATATAATTGTGAGGAAAGAATTTTGTCCTCATGTGTACTTTCTGTCCTCATAACTTCTGTCAAATGATTAAAAATTGTCCTCTCTTTACATGTTTTATCATTTCTCTCTCTCTCTCTCTCTCTCTCTCTCTCTCTCTCTCTCTCTCTTTGGAAATTCAAATCCAAATTAGATTATCATATATATACATTTACCAACAGAGTGAGAAAATCTGGAAAAAATTTTCTTTAGTATTCTTTGCAATTCATCAAAATATTTACAGTAAATTAAACTCAAATGGTCTTCTATGATGACAAGGTTCTGGTTTGCAAAATTTGAATCTAACACATAAACAAACATACAGAATTTTGATCTTATTTTTCAAATCAAAATATAAATCAATGCAGCATTCTCCAGATGTGTGGTATCACAGCTATATGATTTGATATAAATAAATTCATAGAATGTTGATTCAGTTATAAAGGATAAATTCCAGGCGTCATCAATGATTTAAATGTTAAATGATATCCCATTTCATGACTTTTTGGGCCCTTCTTCACATTGTATTGTATTGTTTATAACCAAGAACCATACAGTTCATAGGTTTAACGTTTTTACATAGAATAAATAAATATAAATACGAACAAGTTATACATAAAGTTAATATAATGCAGGATAGGTAAATGGACACAATTCATTCAATGTATACAGGGGCCTCCGTGGTCGAGTGGTGAGAGCATCGCGCTCAAAATCACACGGCCTCTCACCTCTGTCGGCGTGGGTTCGAATCCCGCTCGCGCCGGTAAGTGAGAACGTTTCCCAGTTTACTTTCGGAGGGTGGGTGGTCTCTTCCCAGGTACATTGTATCTGGGTTCTCTCTTCCACCAACAAAAACTGGGCGCCACCAGATAACTGAAAAATTGTTGAGTGTGGCGGAAAACATCAATTAATCAATCAATCAATGTATACATGTACATAGATAGTTGATGTCATAGTTGATTGTCATAGGTTCCTCATCACACAGTATGATTTCAGTTTCAAAGTGAACATGTTCAGCCTGGATTTCTTGAAGAAAAAAATCTCGGACTTAAGTTTTCTCTTACTTGATCATAAAATCTCAGACTTAAGTCCAAGTTTTGACTTAAGTTTGTTATTGAGAAATCCAGATTGTAAGGTTTGTTAAGTTAGTGTTTACGATTATTCCATCGTGCATGTTACCATTTCTTCAGGAGACACGATGAATTAACCCGCCCAGCTCCCACAGAAAGGTATATTTCTATAGTCTACAGGCAGTGTGTTTTGTTGTGTTGTGTGTGAGGGAAGACATGGTGTTTGCAATCTGATGTTGACGTCACTAATCTTTGTGTACTTTGCTGTGATTAAACAGATTTTGCGGAATTAAAGGTAGACAAGTGAGTCAGACATCACACACAGAAGAAGCAAATTTATCCTCTAAAAAAATCTATGATTGATTTGCTTATAAATGTATTCAAGTTCTTGAGTTTCAAATATTTTGAACTGCATTTGATATAGATGAAGAACTGATTGTGTTTTAATTTTGTTGTTTTGACTGAGGTAAGAACTACTGATACGACCTGTCAATTTCTTTAAAAAATAACCTTTCAATTGACTAAATGTCTGTGATTAAGTAAGATCTTAATAATTAACATTGCATCTTCCTAACTACATATACAGTTTGTTTATCAAATTCTTCTTCTTCAGTTCCAGAAGCATGCCTTTCAGGAGTCCTGCTTACTCTGGTAAGTATTAATTAACACAGAGGAGGGCAGTTTACAAGTCTTTAAAGGAGGGCGATTTACAAGTCCTTAAAGGAGGGCGATTTACAAGTCCTTAAAGGAGGGCGATTTACAAGTCCTTAAAGGAGGGCGGTTTACAAGTCAGCATTCGATAACACAATTCGATAACATAATTTCCATACTCCCTCTGGTCAATATGTCCATACCCCCTCCCTCTATAAACAGTTGCCTTGGAAATTTAACATCCAGCTCTCAAGTTAAAGTCATCCTTTAAAATTTTTGTCCTTATGATTTCATATAAAATCAATACCTGGAAATTGTATAATAAAAAAAATGATGATACAATGCTTAATTCTCTAAATTTGACAAACTGAAGTTAAATCCCAGGTTTAAAAGTCAATAAACCAAATCAATTTAAATTCCCAAATGAAGACATTTAAGACTCGAGATCAGAAGTGGATGGGTGGTTATCAACACAGAAGACGTCGGACATACTCGAGTCGTCACGAACCGGTCGGTTAATTCAGGATAGAATTCCAGTACTTATGTTTTAAATGTTTTATTAATGAGGGTTTAATATATCAGCTGTATTGTTAGGGTAGAAGCCTTTTTTACAATAATACCAGGTGAAAGGTCACATTTGGCCCTTTAATTAGGTATTCCATGCTATCTGCTGGTAGAGGGGGATTATTTAGGAACTGGACATTGTGTATTGTAATGAATTTTTAATTGTCAGTGGCTAAATAATCATGTCATGTTACTTCTTGCCTTGGAGAGTGCAGCTTTTTCTGGGTAAGAATTGATCAAGCAAACAATTTTTACTGTAACTGTGCAAACTGCACGTGTTTCTAATTAAGGAGGGACTGTCTGTATTACAGGGGTATGTGGACAGTGGGAACAATGGATAATTTGCTTATGCAGGTTATGCAGAAATTACCCTCGTGACTGCATTGTTTATCCGTCTCCTAAAATACAAAAATCCCAAACAGTTATTCCTTAAATTTGTTTTGTGTAGTTCTGCAGGTTTTTTATGTTGAGTGCTTTTTATTAAGAAATGATATCCAGAAACATTATAGTTTTATTGCTGCAGAATATTGGTATAATATGTGAATATTGTATTCAACTCCGTACCAGCAGTAAAACTGGGTTATACCCTTAACACACTGATGATGACTTCATCCCTCCAGTGAAGTGATTGTCATAAACGGATAATTAAGTACAGTAGTACTACATCTGCAGGACACTCACAATAAATTAGATGTCTTTCTCCTTCCTAGCTATGTATTAAGTACAGTAGTACTACATTTACAGGACACTCACAATAAATTAGATGTCTTTCTCCTTCCTAGCTATGTATTAAGTACAGTAGTACTACATTTACAGGACACTCACAATAAATTAGATGTCTTTCTCCTTCCTAGCTATGTATTAAGGGCAACAAAGACATTGGTTTGGGGGAGAAATCTTTTTTCATTCTTTAATCTGTTAATTAATCAATTATAAATTTCAGATCATTTATAATCAAAATGTTGATCTGGATATGTTCTAAGTACAGACATTAGAACAGTAACAATTTAACAACGTACATGTATACATAACTTTACAGAAGATGAGAGCCGTCTGCTGGAGGAGATAACACACAATATGGCTACAAGTCGTCTGAAAGCTGCCCATGCCAGAACTGATCCATTCCAGGGGGGACTACCCAAGCTAGACACTACCCGATCACATGTCACCCACAGTACGCCTGTCCCCAGGGTCAATAACGCACCCCTAGGTCTGTATCACACTAATGTAAAAAATTTATCTATTAACCATGATTGATAAAATGTGTACGAATATTTTTTGTGTTGTTTTGTGAAATGATTTTCTTATAGTTCAGCATTGTTTTCTTTTGGTAACAAATCACTCGTTCGTTAACTTAATTATAGCTACATGTAAAATCTTAATTTTGTGACTTTTGATGGACTGATGTAATTTGAGTGTCTCGATTAGAGGAATGTTTTCTGCACAACTGCTGAAGAAAAATTATTTACTAGATCTTTATATTTTACATGAAAAGCTGTTGTGTCATTGAAGATACTGGTCACAAGACAAACTATTTACTGTAAAATCCTTGATTTCTATAGGGATTGATTTTCCTATTTACTGTAAAATCCTTGATTTCTGTGGGGATTGATTTTCCTTGTGTCCATGGTGTGATCATACCTTCCAATTTTAATCTACAACCAACAATTACCATAAAAGAAAAAGCTCTTCTATCTTGAGATCAGATGTCTACAAACATATTCGATTTTCTCAGACAATGCAAATTTCCCCCCACAGAAATATAGAATTCTTCAGTATTTGATCCAGGAATTGATGAATCTTCTTGTGCTACTGTTTTACAGAGAGAATGAAATCCTCGTCTTCGTTTGTAGACGATCCCCTCCCAGATAATGCTACTTTTTTGACAGGTATCAGCCTCCTTCTGGGGTGTGGCTATTGTTCTAGGGGTGTGGCTATCTCTGTAGACTATATTAGACAGTTCTCCATCTTCAATTTCTATATATTTTATGTATTTTCACCTGCATTATTAATTTTTTGCTATACGAATATGTGCATTTTTTAGACAGTTTCAAATTCATGCTACAATTGATGTATACCATTATGCTAAATGCAGATTTAACCAGCCCATCAAATAGGTGTTTACAGTAAACTCTATAGAGTATTTACTGATAAGAAATAAATGTCTAGTTTGTTTGCATTATAGGGTTATATAAACAATGAATTGATGAGGCAGTTTTTATACCCCCCGAACGAAGTTCTGGGGGGTATATAGGAATCACTCTGTCTGTCTGTCTGTCTGTCCGTCTGTCCGTCTGTCTGTCTGTGCAGATTCGTGTCCGGGCCATAACTTCTTTGTTCTTTGACTTAGGCATACCATATTTGGCACACAGGTAGATCAACATGAGACGATGTGTCAAGTACCTTCATGACCTCTATATGACCTTGACCCTTGACCTCAAGGTCAAAATTAAAGGTTTTTTACAATGGATTCGTGTCCGGGCCATAACTTCTTTGTTCTTTGACATAGGCATACCATATTTGACACATGAGTGTATCACCATGAGACGATGTGTCATGTACCTTCATGACCTCCATATGACCTTGACCTCAAGGTCAAAATTAAAGGTTTTTACGATGGATTCATGTCCGGGCCATGACTTCTTTGTTCTTTGACATAGGCATATCATATTTGACACATGAGTGTATCACCATGAGACGATGTGTCGAGTACCTTCATGACCTGTATATGACCTTGAACTTTGACCTCAAGGTCAAAATTGATTATAGGGTTTTGACATAGTCATACCATAAGACATGGGTGTATCACCATGAGACTATGTGTCATGTACATTCATGACCTTTATGACCTTGACCTTTGATCTCAAGGTCAAAATTATAGGTTTATGCCATGGATTTGTGTTCGGACTATATCTTCCATTTTCTTCTACAAATGCATACCATATTTTTACACTCGGAAAAGAGGTAATTTATACCTATTAACAACACCCTTTGGGAGATTGGGGTAAGCGGGGGGTATTCTTAGTGAGCATTGCTCACAGTACATCTTGTTATATTTAGCTAGGTAATAATCAGAAAAAATCCACATGCATTCTTCATTTGATGTTTATATATTCCCCCAAGTTGCAAATATTACCCAGTCATTTACTTCTTATCGATATGTATTCATATTTTATAATGTATAGGAAATTATAAGTCAAATTAAAAATTCTATACCTTTGATTGGTAAATGTGACTGTGTGAAGGTGTGTGACAACATGTCTGTCCTGCTGTCTGTAGATTTAACTAGCTATATATCAGTACTAACCCTATTACTACTACAAGATGTAATTTCAGTTTCAGTACAATATTGGATTTTCTCAGATGTTACACCCAGCTTATGTTTCCTTGATTTGTTCAATCTGCTTGTAAAATGTATATCTATACAAGTATATGCACAATGTATGACTGTTAGTGTATATACATATATACAAGTATATACAATTGTATATCTATATATACATTGTATAACCTTTATATAACCTTTCATAAGTAATTCTTACACAGAAATGTAGTTATGTGTGCATTAAAATTTGTTTTTAAAAACGACGTAAATGTCCACGATACTGATGAATTATCTTTGTATTGACAACATTTCCTGTGTACACAGCATGAGAGACAATTGACAGAGGACTGATACAAACCAGTCCATTCACACTGACGTCTCACTTACCTATAACTACAGACAGAGTACTGATACTAACCAGTCCATTCACACTGACGTCTCACTTACCTATAACTACCATTACTCTGCTTCTTATAAAATACAATGCTCAGTAAGCTTGCTAATTAGAACTTGTAAATTACTTTTGTTTAAAAACAAAATGAGCATAATGAGAAGTTCTGAGATGATATTGTAAATTAATGAAATACTGTGGACATTTTGTTTGGGTGAGTGTAGTACACATATCTGTACGTGTTTAGATATATTTAAAAACTGGCTGTAATTCAATGTTATTTTTATGTTTTATAAATTGACCTGAGTAATTTAATCATCAGATTTAAGTTAATAAAGGAAAGATTGTAGACAAACTAATTGCTATATGTAGCTTAAAGAATATCAATAAATGTAAACTTATTTTGATAATGGAGGAATTTTGTGACCATGTTTACAGCACCCCCTAGTGATCAGGAGTTGATGACGTCCATGATGACACGTATCACCATTCTGGAACAAAAGGTCCAGTCTCAAACCAAGGAACTCACAGAAAAGGTAGGACAGCATTATCTCACCAAGGAACTCACAGAAAAGGTAAGAAACCATTATCTCATCAAGGAACTCACAGAAATGGTAAGACAACATTATCTCACCAGGGAACTCACTGAAAAGGTAAGAAACCATTTTCTCACATTATCACCAGTGTGAGATCGACTTTACCCATGCGAGACAGCCATGTGAGATTTTTCTGTCTCACACTGCTGCGACGTCATTTGATTGTGACGTCATATATTTTCTATGATTTACGTTACACGGTGAAGATTTACGTTACACGGTGAAGTAAAATATTTTGCATTGTTTTCTTTAAATTTTAATGTACATGTAGTATACTTTCTGGTGGACAACCTTGGGTTTTTTAGTTTACACTTACAGTGTAAACCATTTTCGGGTATGATCTTTCTGCCTATCTAATTAGTTTTTGCATCGAAGTTCAAATGAGGATTTTCATAATTTAAAATTTTCTCATAGCTCATAAATCTATGCACTAAACTGTAGGTAAAATGTGAGAAAAATAATCCTTCATTATTTACTTGTGTGGGATAGGGAAATCCCACCTCTGGAACAAGATTTGCCGTCTAGGACTCGGCACAGCCTCGTCCTAGACTGCGAATCTTGTCCCCTCGGTGGGATTTCCCTATCCCACACTCGTACTAATGAAGGATTCTATTAATCTCATCAAGTAACTCACTGAAAAGGTAGGACAACATTATCTCACCAAGGAACTCACAGAAAAGGTAGGACAACATTATCTCACCAAGGAACTCACTGAAAAGGTAGGACAGCATTATCTCACCAAGAAAGTTGCAACAAAAAAAGCCTCGTCGTAGACTGCAAGTCTTTTCCCCTGGTAGAATTTCCCCATCCACATTGGTACTAATGAATGATTCTATTATTCTCACATTATCACCATTGTGAGACTGACATGACCCATGTGAGACAGCCATGTGAGATTTTTCTATCTCACATAATCATCATTGTGAGACTGACATGACCCATGTGAGACAGCCATGTGAGATTTTTCTATCTCACATAATCACCGTTATGAGACAGACATTATACTCATGTGAGACAGCCGCGTGAAATTTTCTGCTGCACGCTGCTTTCTCAGAGCTCCTGATTTAATACAATAAATTGGCAGAATGAGTGAAAAATCAGCCTTCATTATATACTCATGAAGGACAAGGAAATTCCACCTCAGGAACTAGGTTCACTATCAAAGAATAGACATAGTCTTTTCCTAACAGCGAGTCATGTCCCCTCACTGGGAGGCCACATGATGAGTGATTCTATTAGTCATAAATGTACTGCAGAACCAAAGTTTTATTTCTAATCAAGCATGTGTTGTAGATTCCAAAGCTTTATATGTATAAATGATAAAGAATCATTTCCACATAATTTTACCAAAATCTGGTCTTTATCATTTTTGTTATTTTAAAAGTTAATTTCTGTGGAAGGATTGAAATTTGATTTTTGAAATATTCTCGTAATTTTACACAGAGAGGCACAGCCATTGTAGATATCTTCAGAAAAGTATAGCACACTTTTATTTTTATCAGGACAAGAAAATAAAGATTTTGGAGGACAAAGTGAAAATCATGAAGAAAGCTCAAGGTAGGTGTAATGCAGGCCACTCTGTTGTAACTTGTTAGAAGGAGAGGATGATAGACAATATGGTTCCAAATAAATAATGCTGAAGGACTTGAAATTTTAACTCATTTCATTCTAACATTTCGGCAGTGGTAGTTGAAGCTTGTCATTTCTTAGCTGCAGAACTGTATCTGTCTGAGAAAATATTGAGACAGCTAATCAGAAATCTCTGATCTGTCCCAATATTTCCTCCAATATTTTCTCAGAGCTACAGTTCTGCAGCTATAGTAATTTACTGCATCTCAAACAATAAATGTAGATAGAATTTATCAGTAATTTTCAGTGATGAATAGATTAGTAACATGTGACTGAAGTGAATGATGAACAGGTTTATTAATAGTAACATGAAATTGTGACTGTAGTGAATGATGAACAGATCTATTTATAGTAACATGAAATTGTGACTGTAGGTGACCTATCCCCCCGAGAGTCCAGAGAGCTGGAGAAAAAATGTCTACTACTTCAACAACAGGTCCACGAAATGGAGGTAAAGATTTCTCATCTCACTGTGTGATAGCTATAACCCTGAAACAAGATGGGGGAGGTGGTGTTCTTGTATTGGAATTAGATTGAGACTGTCTGTAGGTGATTTGGTTTCTGGGCTATCAGTGATTGACCTTTCCCACGCAGGGTCAACCTACTTTACACACCGACTGATCATGGGATGAGGATGATCGATCCCTGTTGATTTTGGGGTCAAAGATCAAATTATACACAAATCAGAAATACAGTGACCATGCAGGAAAATAGAATGGGACACTCAGTATAATACATGTATAAAAAACAGTTTACTGGCCTGAAGGGTCACCCTGCATCACACACGGACTTTCCATGGTTAAAAATGATCTCTAATTATTTTACAATCTGTCAGATTATCCCAGTTTTGGATGTGTCCCACAGGAGGGGGGGGGGTAATATTCCATTTTGAACAGCTTTAGTTATTTTTAGAATTTGCATTGTCATTCTGTTCAAGTGTAGTACATGTATATATGAAGTCTAGTTTTACAGAATATCTCTCTCTCTCTCTCTCTCTCTCTCTCTCTCTCTCTCTCTCTCTCTCTCTCTCTCTCTCTCTCCCCTCTCTCTGTTTACCTCTCTCTATTTTACCTCTCTCTCTGAGACAGACTTGTTGATGATATTTTAGGCATTTTTGGCGGACTATGGAATGGTGTGGGTGGGAGAGAAATCTGACACAAACTCCACCTACTACAACGATAAATCTTCATCAGACAGTGAAAGTGACGAGGAAATGTGGAGGCCCAGTGAGTACCAATATCTGTGTCGGGGGAGTTTACAACCGTTAATTTAAATTTACATAGTAGTAGATTTTATTTCAAACCTTAATAGAATATACTTCTTCATCTGTGCAAGAGTTATTTCCCTTAGACCACAATATGTATAAAGATATTTTCTCTCGTATGTATCAAGTGAGATTTGAGAAAGACTATCAACATAAACCCTTTCCTAATTGGATTAGATCCTATCATCATTGCATGTGTATGTAGCTAATTTAATCAGCGTTACAAGATCAGTGTGTATTTGGATAATAAATGAAATTCTGTATTTTTCAGATACATCGTTAAACCATAATTTTACCCCGGCTACCATCACATCCACCGCTGTCAAACCAGAAACCGTCCAATCAAAATTCACTGTAGATTACGACAGAGTCATAGAGAACATCAAAGACCTGAATGTTCTGGCCGGAGAGGGCGTGTCCAAGATTCAACACACCACTGATGGGGCCCGACTGAGGGTAAAATTTGGCCAGGCTTTCATTTTTTTTAAAAATCAAATCAGTTTTATTTCGTTAACATGTGTAAACCATGTGACATTTGTTATCTCGGAACTTCATGACTCTGTACCATAGCAGAGGAGTTATAGAGAATTATAGAAATAGTCACTAAAAAGTCATAACTTAGTTGCATGTATGAAAGATTACAAATTTTTCTAGGTTCCTATTTACATATAATATCATAAATCTGTTCATGTAGTCAAAGATAAATGTAAGTTGCAAATATGTTTTAGCTATAGTGTAACTTTGATTACAAAAATATGAATTCCTGAAAATTTATGTTAAGATCTTAATACATGTATACTGACATTAATATTAGTCTGAAAAATACAGTGAAAACTGCCTAATCCGACAAGTGTGCAATCCATTTCGCTGGGCATTCAGAGCCTTAATATTAATCTAATTGTTTTTTAAACTGATTACTCCAACACACTGTGTATTCCGACAGAAAGATTGTCTCCCAATGCATGTCTGAATAGGCAGGTTTCACTGTATATCAATTTCTAAATTGAAAAGAAGAACCAGGGGTAAAAATGATTATCTTGATTTGCATTGGAAATGCTTAATGTTACATTTACATGGAATTTACAAACTAAGCTTTAGGTGATGGCTAATTTCAGCTTCCTGTTACAAACTAAGCTTTAGGAGATGGCTAATTTCAGCTTCCTGTTACAGACTAAGCTTTAGGGGATGGCTAATTTCAGCTTCCTGTTACAAACTAAGCTTTAGGGGATGGCTAATTTCAGCTTCCTGTTACAGACTAAGCTTTAGGGGATGGCTAATTTCAGCTTCCTGTTACAAACTAAGCTTTAGGAGATGGCTAATTTCAGCTTCCTGTTACAAACTAAACTTTAAGGGATGGCTAATTTCAGCTTCCTGTTACAAACTAAGCTTTAGGGGATGGCTAATTTCAGCTTCCTGTTACAGACTAAGCTTTAGGGGATGGCTAATTTCAGCTTCATGTTGCAAACTAAGCTTTAGGTGATGGCTAATTTCAGTTTCCTGTTACAAACTAAGCTTTAGGAGATGGCTAATTTCAGCTTCCTGTTACAGACTAAGCTTTAGGTGATGGCTAATTTCAGCTTCCTGTTACAGACTAAGCTTTAGGGGATGTCTAATTTCAGCTTCCTTTACAGACTAAGCTTTAGGGGATGGCTAATTTCAGCTTCCTGTTACAAAGTAAGCTATAGGGGATGGCTAATTTCAGCTTCCTGTTACAGACTAAGCTTTAGGGGATGGCTAATTTCAGCTTCCTGTTACAGACTAAGCTTTAGGTGATGGCTAATTTCAGCTTCCTGTTACAAACTAAACTTTAGGTGATGACTAATTTCAGCTTCCTGATACAAACATGGCTAATTTCAGCTTCCTGATCCTGTCCCCTTGGTTCTGTATGCTAACGGAATCATGTTGTTTGGCGGACCATTTCGACCCTTCACTGACCCTCTTACCCAGCAGTGTGCACAGGACATTCAGGACGGTTACTTCCCCTCTGAACTGCAGACGAAATTCCCAGACGGAGTTCCTTTTGTGGTAGGTTGTTTCCATCAAGTTTCAAAGAGATTAAATGTGATGAGTTGCAGATCAATAAAACTAGAACTTCATGGTAATTCATTGGCTGTTGTCTTTTTACTTTACTTCTAGGAGCTAGGGGCCCTCATTGAGACACCTATTTTTAGGTTACCTGAGTCACTCATTGAAACACCTCTTTTTTGGTTACCGGAGTCACTCATTGAAACACCTCTTTTTAGGTTCCCTGAGTCACTCATTGAAACACCTCTTTTTAGGTTACCTGAGTCACTCATTGAGACATCTCTTTTTAGGTTTCCCAAGTCACTCGGGTGACCTATTGCTATTGCTTTGTGTCTGTCATCGTCCGTCATGCATTAACAGTTGAACAGTTTTAATACTCAGGTGACTGATAAGGCATGCAGGCCTCTTGTTTTATAAACATATACCATATAGCAGGTTTATTCCGCAGGTCTAAAATTTGGCATTTTGCTGGCTCAAAGGTATGCTAATAATTTGAGCGGAATAAATTTTGGCAGACAGGGAGGAGTTGTCTCTCTTTCAAATACTGAGGTTGCAATTGGGTGCATATGCGTATTTGGCAAATGAAATTTTTGGCGGAAAGCTTTCTAACCACTAAAATAAGCCAAAATTATAACCCCACGGAAAAAATTCCGCTATATGGTATTTGAATCAAAATATGTATGTAGTACCTAAAGGAACAAAGAAACAAAATTTTAGTTAGTAACCTCCTCCAGGAGAATTAGCTCTTTCTCGGGCTTAGGATACATCTAAAGTACATGTACATGCAATGAGATATGTACGACAATTAAGTGCATTACTTGGCCCCTATCATTTCTTTATGAACAAAATGATTATATATCAGAGAGGTAAGCATACACATTTCATCAAAATAAAGTAATCTGTGTGTAAACAATTTTGGAAGTTGTTTTTTTTTTAATTTGGAAAAGAGGGATTAGACCCATTGAAAGCTTTTTTAAAAAAAATTTAAAAAGGGGGGGGGGGGGGGAATCAGACTCATATCATACTTCTTAATACTGAACATCCAGTAGGTAAACAGTGTTCACCATTGATCGTATTGTAATAATGGGACAAGCACTCTACCAATTATCTTGCACAGTGTTCTTGCCTCAGAGTTGATTATTCATCAAAAATTTGCATAAAGTCCTTGGAAATCTTTCCTTCCTCCTGGGCATGGTTACTGCACTATACAAACTGTAAAATAAATCAACCTTCTGTCGATTGATACTTCAGGTGACGGACTACAGAGACACGTATTTTAAGGACACTAGACAGGAAGTGTTCCGTGGAACTGGCCAGGTTCTGGGAGGAGAAACCAGGCCATCAAGACTGGTCCCCGAATCCAAAACAGCGGAGAAAAATCACGATGCTGTCCCAATGAATACACCAGAACATACACAATTTAAGGTTGCCACAGAGCGACCAGGTAAGGAGAACCAGCTATTCAACAATCTCAGTTATGTGTATACACCCCCCACCCCCCTTTTTGGAAAAGAGGGGTCATTTTGGTTCAGACCTGTGAGTCTGTTGGTCCATCAGTCTGTCGGTCAGCAGACTGAGTTTGTCCACTCGATATCTCAAGACCCTTTTACCTGACGGACATGACGCTTAGTATACTGGTAGTCACTAGAGAGTTGATTACTCCACTGATTTTAATGTCACAAGGTCAAAGGTCAAGGAGGATCAAGCTACTCTGGACATAAGAAAGTATTATCCTTTCAGTATTTTATGAATGATTTGCTTGACCAACTTGATATAAACCTGGAATATATGTAAACCCTAAGAAATAAACAATAATCATTGAGTTTGATATCCAAAGGTCAGAGGTCAAATTTTTCAGCACCCAAGAATATATTGTTTGCTCAAGTATATGAATACTTACAGAGTATAAAGGTATTAAAGAGAGTTGAAATAATCCAATGAGTGTGTTGTAGAATCTGATATAGCTGTTCAAAACAGACTCAGCTGTGGATGTGCCTGGCTGGCTCATTAGTTCTGTAAGGACGTTCTTTGTGTTCTTTTCATTTTTGTGTTCAACTTGTTTAATTACAGGACCAAAAATGTCAGTGGGTCAGTTTCTTCAAAAGTTGCCAAAGTCTGTAATCAAAGACGGGAAGGTGATCGACATCCGGGACGCTGTGGGGGAAAACTTCAGGGTAAGAGAGGGAATTTGTTACAGTGTATCGGGGGGGGGGGGGGGGGGGGGGGGGGCAGAATCTGTCACAGTGTAGTGGGGGGGAGGGATGTAGAATATGTCACTGTAATATGTCACTGTAGTTGGGGATGGGAGCAGAATCTGTCATTTTGTAGAAAGGATAGAGGTTGGAATCTGTCACTGTTTGCAATTTAATGTTCATACCCTGAGGAAAGTTTATTGTATAGGGAATCGAGGCTGGTATGTTATGGAAACAGATTGAAATGTAGCAGGGAAATGTTACTGTGTAGGGTATTATATCCCCTGGGGAATTTTCAAACGTAACAGGGCAGTGGAAATTTTAAATGTAGCAGGTGAATGTTATTGTGTAGAATATCATATCTATATCCCCAGGGGAAATTTTAAATGTAGCAGGGGAGTGTTATTGTGTAGAATATTATATCTATATCCCCAGGGGGCATTTTAATTGTAGCAGGGGAATGTTATTGTGTAGAGTATTAAATCTATATCCCCAGGGGAATTTTTAATTGTAGCAGGGGAATGTTATTGTGTAGAGTATTATATCTATATTCCATGGGGAAATTTCAAATGTAGCCGGTGAATGTTATTGTGTAGAGTATCATATCTATATCCCCATTGGAAATTTTAAACATAACATGGATCGAGTGGAAATTTTAAATGTAACAGGGGAATGTTATTGTGTAGAGTATCATATCTATATCCCCATGGGGAATATTAAACATAACAGGGGAGTGGAAATTTTAAATGTAACAGGGGAATGAGGATATGAGGGATATGGAATCTGTTTGGAGAATTGACAGACAGCAGTTAGGGTCGGGTACATATATGTGGAGTGTCGGTCAGTGAGAATTGACAGACAGCAGTTAGGGTCGGGTACATTATGTGGAGTGTCGTTCAGTGAGAATTGACAGACAGCAGTTAGGGTCGGGTACATGTATGTGGAGTGTCGTTCAGTGAGAATTGACAGACAGCAGTTAGGGTCGGGTACATGTATGTGGAGTGTCGGTCAGTGAGAATTGACAGACAGCAGTTAGGGTCGGGTACATGTATGTGGAGTGTCGGTCAGTGAGAATTGACAGACAGCAGTTAGGGTCGGGTACATGTATGTGGAGTGTCGGTCAGTGAGAATTGACAGACAGCAGTTAGGGTCGGGTACATGTATGTGGAGTGTCGTTCAGTGAGAATTGACAGACAGCAGTTAGGGTCGGGTACATGTATGTGGAGTGTCGGTCAGTGAGAATTGACAGACAGCAGTTAGGGTCGGGTACATGTATGTGGAGTGTCGGTCAGTGAGAATTGACAGACAGCAGTTAGGGTCGGGTACATTATGTGGAGTGTCGTTCAGTGAGAATTGACAGACAGCAGTTAGGGTCGGGTACATTATGTGGAGTGTCGTTCAGTGAGAATTGACAGACAGCAGTTAGGGTCGGGTACATGTATGTGGAGTGTCGTTCAGTGAGAATTGACAGACAGCAGTTAGGGTCGGGTACATGTATGTGGAGTGTCGTTCAGTGAGAATTGACAGACAGCAGTTAGGGTCGGGTACATGTATGTGGAGTGTCGTTCAGTGTGAATTAAGCCTTGTAGATGACGGAGAAGTTCTTCCAATATATAAATTTCCATTTTACAGACTAAAGTAAATTTCCTTTGATAATTCTAAGATTCCTTGTGGATAGCCCTACAGATGAATACAAGCACCGCATTTTGGTGGGTTTTTTTGTAGGATGCCAAGACCAGCCAGAGTGTGATGGTGGTGGAAACCGACACAGTTAAAGACATGAAAAAGAGGTAAAATACGCATTGATATCACAGATCGGGGGAAGGTTGGTTGTATAGTAAAATACGCATTGATATCACAGATGGGGGGAAGGTTGGTTGTATAGTAAAATACGCATTGATATCACAGATGGGGGGAAGGTTGGATGTATATTGTTTAACCTCCCACTCGGGAATTTTTCACTCATATGGAGACATCACCATTGCTGGTGAAGGGCCGCCAATTTAGAAAGATACTTGGCGCTTACGGCTATCGAGCAGAGAGGGGTCTTTATCGTGCCATACCTGCTATGATATGGGACCTCGGTTACTGACAATGGATATTGACAGTGTAGGATACTGACAGTACAGTGTAGGATACTGACAGTACAGTGTAGGATATTGACAGTGTAGAATATTGACAGTGTAGGATACTGACAGAACAGTGTAGGATATTGACAGTGTAGGATATTGACTGTACCGTGTAGGATATTGACTGTACAGTGTATGATATTGACAGTACAGTGTAGGATATTGACAGTATAGTGTAGGATATTGACAGTGTGGGATATTGACAGTACAGTGTAGGATATTGACAGTGCAGGATATTGACTGTACAGTGTAGGATATTGACTGTACAGTGTAGGATATTGACAGTACAGTGTAGGATATTGACAGTACAGTGTAGGATATTGACAGTGTAGGATATTGACAGTATAATGTAGGATATTGACAGTGTGGGATATTGACAGTGTAGGATATTAACTGTACAGTGTAGGATATTGACAGTATAGTGTAGGATATTGACAGTGTGGGATATTGACAGTACAGTGTAGGATATTGACAGTGTAGGATATTGACAGTACAGTGTGGGATATTGACAGTACAGTGTAGGATATTGACAGTGTAGGATATTGACAGTACAGTGTAGGATATTGACTGTGCAGTGTAGGATATTGACAGTACAGTGTAGGATATTGACAGTGTAAGATATTGACAGTACAGAAACAGGTTAGTATATGGTGTTAGGCTGCACATGATTCTTTAGTCTACATTCCGTTTTATCCCAAATGTCAGTTTATTTGTTCTCATTTTAGATTGGATGGCAGTGAGAGCAGCAGGCCGATCACTCCGAGGAATATAACGACACTCCGCGTGAAATCTGACACAGGAAGTCAAACTTACATACTGAAAATGAAATTCCAGGAGACGATACGAGACTTACGGAAATACATAGATCTACACAGGTGTGGTATAGAAATAGCTTGGAACAGGGAAGAAATTTCTGAACTGAAAAGTTCTCTCCTCTCTCTCGTATTTCAGTAATAGAAATCCAAAGTCCTTTTGAACTTGTATTTGATAATGAAATATACGTTAAGGAGGAATATCGCACCAGAGATATTTTATGTGGATGAAAAGTAGAGGATATGTACAACAATATTTTAAAAATTGAGAAACTTTCAAATTTACTTTATTTAGTCAATAAGTGCAGTTTTCGTATAAATTATCTGAAATAAAATTAAAACCTTGCTGGACTTGAACCTATGATCTACAGTTCTGTAGTCAACATGCTAACCTACTGAGCTACTCATCTTGGTATTTAAATCTAAAAGGAATAGACAAATATTGCTGATATTCATATTTTCATTCATGTTTTAAAAGGAAGTCAGCCATTATGACAATGTAGTATACCTCCTTAATAAAGTAAATCATGATTTAAAACAAGAGTTATTTCCCTTGTCAATCCTTTTGCAGACCATCTAATTCCCAGGCGTACAATATTGTGTCGGCATATCCAAGTAAGACGTTTGATAACGAGGAAATTACGCTGCTGGATGCGGGACTCACACCTAACGCTGTGTTACATCTACGCGTGAGGAAGTGAAGAGCGGGATTTTTTATTTATAGAATCTTAGGCATTTTCTGCATGGTTGAGTGTATGTAAGGTTTGTTTTGGAGGAGAAAATTGTCGTAGAAGTCAGCGATATGTGCAGCAATGGGACAAAACTCTGTGGCAATTTAACTCTGTATTCAGTAGCTGTGTTTTGTTTATCATTTGATCATGACGTATTAAGATCAGCATGGTGCATGTATTTCAATGTGAAAAATCACTCTCAAGTTTCATGTATGTGCATATCACCAGTAAATCATCACAAGTAACTACGATACAAGTCACTCGTAAACCGTCACAATTAAGTAATTACGGTACAAGTCACTCGTAAACCGTCACAATTAAGTAATTACGGTACAAGTCACTCGTAAACCGTCACAATTAAGTAATTACAGTACAAGTCACTCGTAAACAATCACAATTAAGTAACTACGATAGAAGTCACTCGTAAACCATCACAATTAAGTAACTACGGTACAAGTCACTCGTAAACCGTCACAATTAAGTAATTACGATACAAGTCACTCGTAAACAATCACAATTAAGTAACTACGATACAAGTCACTCGTAAACCGTCACAATTAAGTAATTACAGTACAAGTCACTGGTAAACCGTCACAATTAAGTAATTACGATACAAGTCACTCGTAAACCATCACAATTAAGTAACTACGATACAATTCACTCGTAGACAATCACAATTAAGTAATTATGATACAATTCACTCGTAGACAATCACAATTAAGTAATTATGATACAATTCACTCGTAGACAATCACAATTAAGTAATTATGATACAATTCACTCGTAGACAATCACAATTAAGTAATTATGATACAATTCACTCGTAGACAATCACAATTAAGTAACTACGATACAATTCACTCGTAGACAATCACAATTAAGTAATTATGATACAATTCACTCGTAGACAATCACAATTAAGTAATTATGATACAATTCACTCGTAAACCGTCACAATTAAGTAATTACAGTACAAGTCACTGGTAAACCGTCACAATTAAGTAATTATGATACAAGTCATCAGTAAACGTCACAAATACATGTAACTACAATACACATCTCTCGTAAATCGTTGTAAGTACCGGATATTGTGATACATATCAGTTTACACACAACACAGATGTCAGGATATTTGTTTACCTGTATATTACACACCAACACAGATGTTAGGATATTTGTTTACCTGTATAGATAGAGTATGGTGTACTGTTTACACACCAACACAGATGTCAGGATGTTTGTTTACCTGTAAATAGAGTATGGTGTACTGTAAAATGATCACCCTACACAAGACTTTGTTTTTGTTTTCATCTGTCAAACTTTTTGATACAAGTACTGTTGTATTAGTATTATGGTACTATGGTATGTGTTATTAGTATCTCTGTACTATGTCATTATATTGTGGTACTATGATATGTGTTATTAGTATCTCTGTACTATGTCATTATATTGTGGTACTATGATATGTGTTATTAGTATCTCTGTACTATGTCATTATATTGTGGTACTATGATATGTGTTATTAGTACCTCTGTACTATGTCATTATATTGTGGTACTATGATGTAGTACAAATCCTTGGTACAGTGGTATGGATTAATTAGTATTACAAGTTCTATGGTATATATTATGATCTGATGTACATCATTGTGCTATTTTCTGCTGCTGGACTTTCTAATGATACATGTTATATGTTGTTTTTTCCTTACATTATGTACAAGAAATATGATGCAGTATTTTCTATTTAATATTTAGGTATTACTTTTTAATTTTTTTATTTGCTGTACGATGTGATTTATGTGTATGTGATACATGTGTGTGTGTGTGTGTGTGTGTGTGTGTGTGTGTGTGTGTGTGTGTGTGTGTGTGTGTGTGTGTGTGTGTGTGTGTGTGTGTGTGTGGGCTTGTGTGTGTGTGTGTGTGTGTGTGTGTGTGTGTGTGTGTGTGTGTGTGTGTGTGTGTGTGTGTGTGTGTGTGTGTGTGGGCTTGTGTGTGTGTGTGGTGTATGTGTATTAAGGCTTCTAGTCAGTATACATGTGTGTTGGAGATTGGAAGAATCTGATCTGTACTATGTAGCATTATGATGATGAGTGTCTGTCTGTCTGTCTGTCTGTCTCTTAAGGAGGAATAACACACTTTGAAAATATTGTTCTGGATGGAACATAGAGGATATGTACAATATTTTGTTATTGATTTACTTTGAGATTAACTTTATGTAATAAAGAAATTTTGTTTTTGTATAAAGTCACTGGGGATAGAATTTAAACCCCAGTGAGACTCGAACTCACAATCTACAGATCAGCAGCCTCAAATGTTAACAATATTTACTTTTCTATTTATCTTTCAAAAGGTTGTCAGCCATTGTCACTCTGTGTTATTCCTCCTTAAAGACTAATCTTACAAATAATAGATGATAGAGTATTGATTTCTCTGTGAATGGCATCATAAACAGAGTTAATTTTAAACATTTTGGAGATCCCTGTATATTCCATAATAAAGATTTTCAGAGAAGGAAGAAGTTTTTGACTTAATCTGATATACAGAATCACGAGTCAATCCCGAGCAGAGCTGCAGTGCACCCCCATTTTGAATCCTTAAGGTAGCTTCACATCATGTGACTTAAATTGTCAATATTAAATGGTTTAAAGTAGAAAACCTGTATCAATTTCCACTGAAAAAAGTTTAATTCAATCAATAACCAAAGAAAATGTGGATGTTGTCACCTTTATAAAGATGTCACACAAACACAAACAGAAATATATGTCAACATTAAAAAATAACACATTTTCATCAAACAAAATAAAAAAAATCTAAAATGACAAATTGTTTATGTCAACAGTTTCAAAAAACTGTTACTTTATAAATATGTATGAATTAATTGTGGATATCAGGGGGATCATTGTATAGTAAACCTACATGTGTAGTGGAGAAAATACATGACTACCAGCATAAGAGTTATTGCCCTTGAAACATTTTTTTTTTCATTGTAAATAATTATTTATGGAAAATAGAAATGTTTTCACTATCAATACATTACCAAGAATTTTACTTTACTCAGTGAATAAATTTCCTCTAAAAGATATATTTCTACCATGGGCAGAGTTTAATTGAATAAAGATTTTGCAAAAGTCTATGACGTCACATGAGAGTGGGGCTACCTTAACATTCTGTTCAACTCATTATATAGTATTGGATCTCGTATTACAGTGTCAGAAACTGATCGTAAACTTTGGATTATCAGTTTATTAATGTTGTCGGTTCCTTTTTATTTCCGTGCAGAATTAAGGGTAGTGTCCACACTAGTGGGCCCCCTTCCAGGTATCTGGCTAGCACCACGCATGGCAGATCTCCATTTTTTCCGGTCATGAGGGTCAGCAGTAAAGAGCTTCCACTCTCTGTGATCTTTCTCCGTCAGCTCTCTCCAAGATATCATTGGCCGACCAACTCCACACCTTCCAGAAACTTGTACATTGAGAGCACACTTGTTTGCACTGCTGGATCTGCCAGAAGTTCATGCAAACTGATCGTTTCCACTTAGCTTTTCTTTTCGTCAACATTTTTTTCAACAACCTGAGCAAAATGAAAGATGATTTATTGTATAAAATTAAAATTCAAAAATTTTAAGATTATGGTCTTGTTTCTTGGTACATTTTTTGTAAATGTATTTGATATTATGTTGAATGTAAGTCATCTCCAACTTAAAATTTTACAATGAAATGAAAATGTTGTTG
This sequence comes from Ostrea edulis, assembly GCF_947568905.1. Taxonomy (NCBI): domain Eukaryota; kingdom Metazoa; phylum Mollusca; class Bivalvia; order Ostreida; family Ostreidae; genus Ostrea; species Ostrea edulis. The sequence goes on along the minus strand of NC_079166.1, from coordinate 90,374,747 downwards.
AGCATACGTACTGTATGTACAAGTATAAATTTGATAAAAACAAGGTTTAATTTCTTCGATTTTATGGAAAACATATTTTGAAATCAAGGTTGCATGTAAGATGTATTAGATGGATTGATTGTATATTATTTAACGTCCCTCTTGCGAATTGTTCACTTATGTGGAGACATTGCCAATACCGGTGAAGTGCTGCAAAATGTAGGCCTATTCTCGGTGCTTAAAGCCTTTGAGCAAGGAGGGATCTTTATTGTGCCACACCTGCTGTGACATGGGGCTTCAGTTTTTGTGGTCTCATCCAAAGGACTGCCCCATGTAGTTGCCTCTTACAACAAGCAAGGGGTACTGAGGACTTACTCTAACTTAGAATTTCAGAAGTAAATGTGTAAATCTCAGCTGATAGTATAATTCATAGATAAAGCAACAATTTCTCAGAAAATAATTTTATTTTCCAAACAAGCAGAAGACAACAAGAAATAAACAACGTAACAGCTAAAGTAAATAAACAAAGACATTAAAGCTACACAGAGCAACAGATAATATATCTTATATATCAAATACAAGCCGTTTATTCTAGTCATAATATCCACTTCATAACATCCAACTAGTCATAACATCCAAAAATATATAATAGTCAGATTTAGTCTACTCATAACATCCAAAAATATATACTAGTCAGATTTAGTCTAGTCATAACATCCAAAAATATATAATAGTCAGATTTAGTCTACTCATAACATCCAAAAATATATACTAGTCAGATTTAGTCTAGTCATAACATCTAAAAATATATACTAGTCAGATTTAGTCTAGTCATAAAATCCAAAAATATATACTAGTCAGATTTAGTCAAGTCATAACATCCAAAAACATATACTAGTCAGATTTAGTCTACTCATAAAATCCAAGAATATATACATTCAGATTTAGTCATTAGAATCCAAAAGTACAATTTCCTGTCATTCTCTACATCGTGCCTAAAAATATATTGTACTTGATAATCAGAAGTCAACATCCAAGAAAATAGTCAAAGTTTGTCTACTGTAGTCATAGCCAGAATGTGTGCTGTACTCATAGTCAGAATGTGTGTACTGTAGTCATAGTCAGAATGTGTGTACTCTAGTCATAGTCAGAATGTGTGTACTGTAGTCATAGTCAGAATGTGTGTACTGTAGTCATAGCCAGAATGTGTGTACTGTAGTCATAGTCAGAATGTGTGTACTCTAGTCATAGTCAGAATGTGTGTACTGTAGTCATAGTCAGAATGTGTGTACTCTAGTCATAGTCAGAATGTGTGTACTCTAGTCATAGTCAGAATGTGTCCAGTCACAACATCCAAATATATAGACATATTCTGTTGATTCCAGTTTAGTCAATCTGTCCATCCTAAGACTAAGAATATGTGTGTACAAAAATATACTTGGCCTTTATTCACATCCAAGCTGGAATGACTACAGCAACCTGCGATTGTATAGCACACATTAAAGTTCTCCATTTTATGTGGAAAACACCAGCTTTTCCAGGCGTAAAAATGGAGAGGAATTTTGATTTAATAACAATGGTTTTATGTTTAATATTTCGTTCCAATGTCAAAACAATGTCAGATAACAAGAAATGTTGACCTTCGAAACAACCTTTACAAGTCCCATATGATCCTAGTTCCTGTCTGAACTTTAACCCCGCATGTTTCTCAGTAGAATGACCGACAGTTTTGATAGCCTCATTTTCTTGCTTGAATTTGTACACAAAATTCCTAAATATAAAATCCTTATAATTTACACATCTTTAAATACATATTACAAATTTCTCAATGAACTTAAAAAGACTGTACAGATCGAGTACCAATGGCAATCACAATTAAGAATTCATTATTGTTTTCCCTGACCTGGATGTCTCGAAGCAATCTTAAGTCGAAACTTGGACTTTTTAAAGTCTGAGATTTTACTCAAATTTTGACTGCTGAATAGAAGAAAAATTTGAGATTTTTTTGTTCGAGAAATCAAAGCCAGGACATATAATGCATTTGGCCAAGCCGGCTGTAGTGATACCATAACAATGATTACTCACTGTAGTTCCGATTTACAGTTCTGTAATTTAATTTCTAGAGTACCGATTTACAGTAATTTAATTTCTATAGTACCGATTTACAGTAATTTAATTTCTAGAGTACCGATTTACAGTTCTGTAATTTAATTTTTAGAGTACCGATTTACAGTAATTCAATTTCTATAGTACCGATTTACAGTAATTTAATTTCTATAGTACTGATCTACAGTAATTTAATTTCCATAGTACTGATTTACAGTAATTTAATTTCTAGAGTACAGATTTACAGTAATTTAATTTCTAGAGTACCAATTTACAGTAATTTAATTTCTATAGTACAGATTTACAGTAATTTAATTTATAGAGTACAGATTTACAGTAATTTAATTTCTAAGGTAATAACTTACAATAATCTATGATAATCTTTATAGTATTGGAGTACACAACACAGTGTTATATTCTATAAGGAGATTTTCTATATGCATTCTAATTAACGCTTAACTTCATTGAATTCTTCACACATATATAAATAAAATTGATTTTTGTTATCTTTGATATTCAAATTAAAATGAAGATGGGAAATGCTGTTTATAATGATATGGTCCATAATGATGAAATGACACGTAGAAGAGAAAATAACACTCTAAACATAACGCTTGATGAATGCATGATCCTAATTGTTTAAAGGGACTGGTTCACGATTTTTGATAAAGATATTTTTCCTTTTTGATGTTAAACATTGAAAATATAACTCACTTAATGTTGACAGCCAAAATTTTGACCTTCTGAATGCAAGAATAAAAGCAATATTTCAACCTTAAATCTGTGTTATGTAAACAAAGACTCGAGTCTTTTTATGTAAACAAACAAACACGTGAAATATTGATTCTGTAATATAAAGCATCTTGATTTTGCAGTCACAAATTATAACTTATAGATGACACATTCTACCCAAAAAATGCTTGAAATGTGAAAGATATGATAAACTTAGATCCATATCCATTTTTTTTTTAAATTTCGTAAACAATAGCATACCCCAATCTTTGTTTACAAAACAAGCCATAAACTCTCTAAAATGAGCTTCTGGAGCTTCTGTGATGATGTATAACCTTAATTTTTATGTGAAATCTTTCAAACACATTAGACAGTAGATTTTAATCATTAAAAGAGAAAAACAAAATTTTGGGGAAAATCGTGAATCAGTCCCTTTAACAGCTGAATAAGATTATCATGATTTCAGTATGGATGAGATGAGACAAAACACTCATTTATCACAGCTTCACTTTGACAGCCATCGTTTGCAACTTAAAAATTGCTTATTTTTTAATTTTTCTGCTCTACGTAAGACAAATTTAAGTCCAGATAGATACTTTCTGAAATTTACATTAAAACGTCTATAAAACAACACCATCACAAACATATACGTAAATATATCACAGCTATAAGCTTAACGACTTAATTAATCTACGGTTAAATAACGTCAAAGCCCCTCTCTAATCCCCAGCTAGGTCAAATGAAATGTTGTGAAGAAAAATTAAATGTAAAGAGGCTAATAAGTGCAATGTCTCATTGTGGAATTTTGGTCTGACTCAAAATTTTCCCCTTTTGAATACATCACATGCTTTTTCTATAGGTAAGTTCCTATCTTCAATTAAATTACACAAATCAGTTGGACTATTCTGAATTGTGAAGTTGATTTCAAAATAATATATTTCACAGCAGTTAATCGTCAGAACAATTATGCTAATTCATATAACAAATTATTACAATCAACAATTTTCAAACTTAATTGAGTATATATCGCATGTAAATTAACAAAACAACTAATTAACACCTCAGAATGAATAAACAATGTATAGGAGTACATATATAGACAGTTGGAGACACAGCACCATCAGAAATACATTATAGAATACAGGTTATACTGACACACAAAGATTGCCACTATACACAATAACAGAAACATTAATGACCCTTGACACAATCAAGTCGTCTCTTAACGAATTACATCAAAACATTATCTGCATCATATCCTAAGTTTTCTCCTCCACAGAAATATTGCCATCATAACAATTAACCTGGGATTTTTTTTTTAAATAAAAAAATCAAAATACAAACATGAGGTTTTACGAGTTTGACCTATACGTGGCATTCGATACAGAGAACTTGTTACCATAGTCACAGTTGCACATGGTCAGTAAGTTCTAAGTTAAACTCGCGTATTAGTCATTAAGGAAAACATTCATGGGAGATAATTCAATTTAGCAGATCCAATTTACGTACTCGTTTAACCATCACATTTCTCAGGTATATTGACATGCAGATAATATTACATAAATAGCACTCTTCAGTAGGATTAGACTAGTCATCATTAAATAAATAAGATATATATACATTAATTGTAACAAGTAGGGGGGGGGGGGTGATTATGCTGCGGAAAAGGAAATGACTATACTCTGGGTACTCTCCACACAAAACACTGAACATCAATCACTGCAAAAATAAATATAGAACCATCTTTTGCATATAACAAAATTTGACCTTTTTTAAAATAAAAAAAAATTACATTTTTAAATGAATCATTTCAAATTCGTTGATCAGCTATTTTTCATCGAACCAGCTCAGTGACATATTCTTAGCACTATGAATAACTTAAATTTTATGTCATATGACAACTGATATTTTCTCTATGCCTCTGTACATTACTGGATCTAACCAACATTAACAATACGATATAGTAATTTATTAGGGGGCCAGGCTCTGTAAAAGCACGTGATAAGGTCCTCGGGCCCTGGTCCTCGGGCAGGTATTGTTGTATGTAGTATAGAGCATTATCCGTTGGTTCATCGCATCAGAAACGTCAATGTTCTTTAATCCTTTAATCTTCTCCGCATCTGGAATAAAAACATCTCAATAGTAGACAATATATCTCGTTAGCTATATACATGTACATTGACTGGGAGAGAAATCATACTGTGTCACTTGAAAGGTCAAAGGCCAAAAGACTGATATTACATATTGCTTGGGAAAGGGGTATTTCATCATGTCTAAAACATCTGAGTACAATTAGAATGTTTTATTAATTTTATCACACACATGTAAGTAATTGTACTTATTAGTACTGCAGTACTGTAATGAAAAAAGAGAGAATATAAATGGCTACATGCACTGGAAATCAAACCTGGAACTTGTGCAATATACCAGTGGCAGAATAGCAAGTTGTGTCATATTACATAAATATTGATATATAAGAAGTTTGTCTATGATGTCAATTCATTACCCATCGCTTTCATTGGTTTTATATACAGACGTACTCGTTCATACTAACTCAATCTTGGGTTTATAAAAACACAAAGAGATATCCCCTTTATAGGTTAAGTATAATGGGAACAGTTTAGAAATTATAATTGTGTTAGTTGAAAGATTAAGAATGTAACAGGAAGGGAGAAAATGCTACAGACCAGACCGGAATTTGAACCCGGGCCCCCTGAATCTCTAGTCAGGTGCTCTACCAACTGACCAGACTGGGATTCAAACCCGGGCCCCTGAATCTCTAGTCAGGTGCTCTACCAACTGACCAGACTGGGATTCAAACCCGGGCCCCCTGAATCTCTAGTCAGGTGCTCTACCAACTGACCAGACTGGGATTCAAACCCGGGTCCCCTGAATCTCTAGTCAGGTGCTCTACCAACTGAGCTATCTGACCTCTGGTGATTGAACCCGGCTGACCACTATAGGGCGACTGAAACTAAGCTGAAAGTATTACAGATAGTGTATGTATAAGTAACTGTAAAGGACACATTAATCTGGCTGTCTATAAAGTGTGTACTGTCAGGGCCCTCATTAATCTGGCTGTCTATAAAGTGTGTACTGTCAGGGATACATTAATCTGGCTGTCTATAGAGTGTGTACTGTCAGGGATAAATTAATCTGACTATCTATTAAGTGTGTACTGTCAGGGCCCTTAAACAAATATTCCATGATATGAAGCAATTAATCACTAACACAAAACTGCATTAGGTGTTCAAGAAGTTATTTATTTTGGTCCTGAGATCAATATAACAAAAGTTCATTGTCTGTCTCATCGATAATTCAACATCCGCACAGGTCAGACAATAAACAAATTCACTATGCCGTAGCCATGATCATCTAATCTCAAATAATCGATACTTTGTTAAAAATTTCTGAAGTTGGATTTATCTGAAAACTGCATTCAAAACTGGATACTATTTTAAGAGTATTCAAGAGGAAGGCCAATCAGCTGATTGTTTTTGTTTTTTCTGTTCATAACCATTGTCGATCATATCAACATATCAACTATATAAGATTATGGCAAATTACATATTTGGTGAACTGAAAGTGATAAATAAAGGTCAAGTTCAAGGTCATTCATCAAGGTGAAATCTAACAACTGCAGGTGGTCAGACTCACAGGTGTAGTGTAGCGGTCAACGGTACCGAGTTTGATCGCCGGTGGCCAGATAGCTCATGCAGTTGGTAGAGCACCTGACTAGAGATCCAAGGGGCCTGGGTTCGAATCCTAGCTGTCTGGTGTGTTGCATTTATTTCTTCCTGTTACACTTGGTGCCAGTGAACTGGACCCTTGGACTTAGAGGTGAAAGTCCTACCAGGGGCAAAAAGAATCTGGGTTGTGTGTCTTCAAGGTCAAAGACAATTTAAGGAGGGAGGAATGTAGCGTTCAACCGGATTCTATCGCTGGTGGCCAGATAGCTCAGTTGGTAGAGCACCTGGCTATAGAGATTCTGAGGGCCTAGGTTTGAATTCCAGTCTGGTCTGTTTCATTTTCTGTATCAGTAAATCAAAATCTTCATTTTCAAATCTAACTTATAGTCTCTCTATAACTCAAAGATTCTACAAGACAGAGAATTTGTTAACTGTACTATTTAATTAAACAGGGCTCGAAATTAACAAATGCCCATGAGTCAGTGACTGGTTAAAAGTCTGGCGGACTAGCTGACTGACATTTGTTTTAGTCAGTCCGATGGGACTGATCAATTTTCTAAAACGTCATTCTGGAAAATATACTTGTGAATCTTAAACAAGCATTTAATGTCATTCCTCTGTAGACATCAGGCAAACCTGGTTAGTAAATATAAATCTCACATAAGCATTACAATATTGTCTAAGGCATATTGAGTTAAATTACATATTTCATTTTAATAACATTAACAAAATATGTTTAATTATATGTTTGGAAAACTCTGGTAGACTGGTAAATTTTTCTGCAGACTGGTTGAAATTATACCCCACCAGTCCGACTCCGATTGGACTGGTGACATAAAAAGTTAGTTTCAAGTCCTGTTAATGTGACCATGCACACTCCAGGTCATTATAAATGTTTCAAAAACAAACCATTAATAGAGATTTCACAGAGTCTGACATGCTTTTCGTCTTATATAAACAAACAATTATACAATAAGAAATTTTTTAGTTTTGTGTGCCACGTTTACATAGGAACTTTTACCATGCATGCACAAACCCCCATGATCAACACTTACACTGCTAATTGATTTCACTTCGTAATTTAGAACAAATGCGGCTTTTAAAACTCAAATGTGGACTTATTATATAAAACCATTTGTTTGTGGCGGAGAACTCGATCATAATCAACGCTTGCATTTTAAGTTATGATATGAGAAAAACAGCAATTCTGATAATCTGTTAATTAGGACTTCATTCACAGAACTCACAGTTACAAGTCAGATAGTTATATTTTCATTTAATGATATCAAGATCATTAACATTACACTTAATCTATAAAGGAGTTCAGCTTCCTTCACAGATCTCCTGATCAGCTACACTTAAATTGGTCATTTTACACTTATTTGTGATACTAAAGCAATTAATAGACTTAATCAATCTTTGGGTGTCAATTGTCGACTGTTTTTTTCGTGTTTAGTCAGCTGTTCGGCTATATAGTATATAAGTCAGTGCACTCCAGGGTTGACAGCCAATCTTTCAGATAAAAGGCTCTTTAAAATGTTTTGTCATTTTCTTTTAACCAATATTGTCCAATGGAAGGCATTTAAAATCTCATAGCACACTTCATTCAGCACTCCAATAATTCATCATGAAAATATAGTGTGCATTATACTTTTATTTAAACATGATATTAAGGTACTAATAACTATGTGTAAATTCCTTTCAATAGACAGCATATCGTTATAAACCCTGCCTATTGTCTTCGCGTTCACACTGTTACAATATATTGTGATGGAGAATGTGACCATGCAGGGACTATGTTACTTTAAAGAGTTTGAACACCAATTTTTTTTTTTTTTTTTTTTTTTTTTTTTTTTTTTTTTTTTTTTTTTGGTTTTTTTTTTTTTTTTTTCTTCTTTTTGTTTGTTTTGATTTGAACAGTATATTTTTAGTTTCTACTTTGAGGAAAATTATCGGGGGAAAAAAGAATTTAAAAAACCTTGGGTTAATATCGTGTTTAAATTGAGATACAGTGACTTTATAATGTGTCAAACTTGAAACTCTTTTTTAAAAAATCATAACACTATTCACAAAACTCCACCATTTGATTTAATTCAAACAATAAAAATACAAAAATTCAAATGCATGCATTCCCATCGTTTGATGTAGAATTATGTCAGTGTTTCTAGATTTGTGTTTCACTCAGTCGAGGTTTGTCCAGGTATCTACATACCGTTATAGTTCTGTTTAAAGTAGATAAATTTCTTTTACAATTCCTCGAATGCATTAAAGCCCTGTGATATTGGTTTTTATTGCTCTGTCCTTGACAAAAGTGAAAAACATGATGGCTTCCTGCATATAAACAACGTTCCTTGTCCTATTAAACTCAATCACCCCCTTTTCCAGCTAGCCGTCCATCCTAACCATATTGTACTTGAAATGCCATTTGATGATTTTTTTTTTATTCGTAAATATTTGCTGATGATTGTGCACTGAGAATTTCATGTTTTTATTAGATTAAACTGGCCGTCTTCACATCAATGTTTTATAATGCTGAAGAATACGACTTTTGTCAAGCAGAATGCAGGCCATGGTCCCTCCACTTCACATGATAAGAAATATTTCAAACCTTAAATCACCCTTCAATTCAAATATTTTTTTAGTGAAATAAAAAGTTCAAATGATTGCGGCCACTTTGTGTAATGAAAATCTCCGTTATTTAGAATCTTTGTGTATTTTGGAGACATGCTAACAAAACTTGAATAAATCTGGGAAGAACTGCGAAAGGTCACGTTTGTTTAAAACCAGGGGCCTTGAACTACCAAATTGTGAAGAAATATACGAGGTGTTCTCGGTAATCAGTTATCTCCCTTTGAACCTGGCCTAGATCCTGAAAAATTTATGTTCCTACGGATATTAATGATATATGTTTGTACATCAGTTATCTACCCTGAATTTTATAAATAGTGCCAAATGAATATCATCTTTTCCCCCCTTGATATGTATAATGTAGTAATTAATTGATTTGGTTCTGATTTTATAAAATGAATTTAGAAAATGTTTTGTAAAAACTTCTAAATTTGAAAAATATACTTAAAGAAATATGCAACTACAATCAATCTATTTTTGCATGCAATATATGTACAACAATAATTAAGACACAAAAGTGATTAATGCTCTTTGCATGACGAAATGTAAATATTAACATAATTTTTTTAAATTTTTATATTAATAGTTAATAAATCTTTCTAAATGTAATGAGAGAGAGAGAGAGAGAGAGAGAGAGAGAGAGAGAGAGAGAGAGAGAGAGAGCATTAAAGGGAGATAACAATGGAATTAAGTAATTTTATTAGTTTAATCAGTCCTCGGATCAAATTTCAGGACATTGAAATGGATCACTCGCTGGCCAGTCCTGGAGATTTACGCAGCCCGGACAATGGACGATTCCAACAGAACCCTGACCTGGTTTCTCACACAAGAGCATTAAGCATTATGAGATTAATATTAAGGGAATAGTGAAGTTTGAATTCCTTTCTATTAATGCAGTCAATGAATTACTTAAGGACACGTTTAATAATGAACATGCAAACAAATTTCATAATATGAAATACTTTGTAAGGCTAAAAACAAGAAAGAAAGAAATCCAATTAAGTTTTATTTCCTGTAACATAATAATTCCTCTAACACTGTTTTTTCTCAACATGGGGGATATTAAAGTGGTTTAATTTTTATCTTATCATTGTTGTAAATACAGATTTGTTGATGATTGAATTTAGACATCATGGAATAATTCATCAAATGTGATATTTCACTAATTACAGGCCTGTTGCATTAAATGTTTCAAATTAAAAATAAAACCAAAAAAAACCCAGTCAATTACGAGAAATGATTTTAAGAAACAGTATACTAATTCCTTTTCATACAATTTTACTGTGTTTCTGGTTTACAATGACAGCTAGCGACTTCCTCTTAGACAGGGATATAATAATTGGTGGGGGAGAGGTACATTATAGGGAAGAGGGGGTTAATCTAAGCCTGAGGACTATTACTTTTAGCACCTAATTAATAATTTTCATGTAGGACAGTAGAGCCTAAAAGAAAATTGGGAAAATATCTTAAAATGATTTTTAATTGAATTCAAAATCATTGTTAAAGCTTTTTAGAGTCATTTGGCACATTCATGAGAAATTGTTAGATTCTGCTAGATTCTGACCACGGAAGGAGAAAGAGCCAGAAAGTAGCTTAGAAGAGGGGAGGGGTATAAATTTATAAGGGGACAGTAGCTTCTTTTTCTTCCTATAAAGTAGAGGGCCTTGTGGTCGTCATTGCACTTGACTTCTGCCTTTAAGGGGGGGGGGGGGGGGGGGGGCGGGGGGGGGGGGGGGGGGGGGGGGGCAATGTTGACAGCTTGAAAGGGGATGAGGTATCAATTTGTAAATTTATACTGGGATCAGTAGCTTGGAGAGTGGGAGGGTGTGACTTTATAAGGAGGCCAGTAGCTTTGAGATTAGGAGGGCACGGATTTATAAGGGGGCCAGTAGTTTGGAGGGGTGGGGGTGGGTGGGGGGTGGGGAGCTATAAATCTATCAGAGTCTATAATGTAGTTCATAAGAAGTAGAGGTTTAGGGTATTAGCTCTAGTAGCCACTCAAAGGTTTAAGTAGAGAGACCTTGTTGGTGTGATAAGCCTTAGAAGCTAAGAAATAGGACCTTGTTGTCGTGCCAAGTGGTCAGCGGCGTTATTAAACAGGTCTCCTGAGCGTTTAAAACCCTGGTATCTGCCACACAATCGCCCAGCGGACGGTACAACGAGAGACATTTAAACACACTAAAACATTACATGTAGCAAGCCAACAAACCGACCCAATATTGACAGGAGATAAAAGCTAGCACCCACCAGGATTTTAGCAAACTTTAATGACATACAGTTTTTGAGATCCTGAAGTTCTGCTGATTCTATGTTTAAATTCAAATACTTTAAGTCACTCAATAGACACACAGAGTTTGAAATTTTCAGTTCTTTTTATCGATCAATTAAAACACAAGTTAAAATTTTTTAACTTTATCAACGACATGATATGTCTTCATTCTCTTCCTAATGAATTTTCCATTTCTATCATTAATTGAAAAAATATCAGAAAGATATCAGATATTTTCATCCGTCATTTAATTCCGACTTGCCAATAAATCCTCCCTTTCATCACACTGTTGAGTTTCAATGTAATTAATGTATTGCATCATGCACTAATTCAGCTTAGTTTTCCTGGGTACTAGCAATATTATACTTAACAAATATAGTACCACCAGTATCTACCTAACCCCCAGGTATCATCAGGTGCTTCCTGGGTCAGGTACAGCTTTTAAATTAGACACGTATATTTTTGTGATTCGAAAGTCCTGTCTTTCATGGAAGAAATTGTTTCATTAACAGCTGATTTTAAACTAAAATCAATGACTCGTACATTAGAAGAGCACTTAGTAAGTCTGGTCCTTAGACTAAACATTCTTAATTAACTTACACTACTGACTAATGAACCCTGGTACTTGTAATACATACCCAATATATTAAGTACTGGTACTAAGTGGTACTTTATGTGTTGTATAATGGTACTATTTGGAATTTTATGGTACTTGATGGTACTATATGGGACAGCCCAGTAGTTGATTTGTATTGTTACAGTATAATATATGGTGGTCTTTTCAGTGAAATCTGACAAAATGAAATGTAACAAGCTTTTTTTCTTCAAATTGAAGATGAGTCACCCCTTGCGCTGTGTTAATCTGTTGGGTAACATAATATTGATACGCTATTTGTAACCTATTAAAGTATTAGATAACAGACAGGAGAAATAAAGCCTGCCCCCTTCAGATCTCAATCTCAGAGAGCTTTTTAAACATTACTACACAAACTGTATCAATAAAGTTTGAATTTGTTACGTAAGTTGTATGGATTTTTATGTCGGACTGGTGGATGCTTCCAAGGGCAACACGATGTAGACATACAATGAGATATTTAAGTGGGATCATGGATTGTGTCAAACAAATTCTAATAAATTGGCAAAAAAATGAATGGGTGGCCATTAAAAAACAATGGGCAAAATGTATGTTACAGTTCTAACACCAGATGAATTATTCTTAGATGAGTATCTGTACTATTCAGCTTTCAGTTGCCATGACAATTAATTAACTTTAAAGTACACACTGTCTGACTGCTGCAGACATATACAGAATATTTATGTAGGCAATATAAGATTCGTATTTCCTTATACCATTTAACATAGTGATAAACTGCATGCCAAGGTGACTTACAACATCAAGGTAAATTACATAATCAAGGTAACTTACAAGATCAAGGTAACTTATTAAGGTAACTTACAAGATCAAGGTAACTTATCAACTGAGGTAAATTACAAGATCAAGGTAACTTATCAAGGTAAATTACAAGATCAAGGTAACTTACAAGATCAAGGTAAATTACAAGATCAAAGTAACTTATCAAGGTAAGTTACAAGTTTGCACTACAATTTATATAGGTCTGCTATTTTTTTTGTCTATACAAAGTGGATATTAAATTATGGACATGAAGTACATAAAACATACAACCAGATTTTCCTGGAGCCCCTTATATAATCACACAAATTTATCAATGTAACTTATCAAGGTAACTTATCGAGGCAACTTATCGAGGTAACTTATCGAGGTAACTTATCAAGGTAACTTATCGAGGAAACTTATCGAGGAAACTTATCAAGGTAACTTATCAAGGTAACTTATCAATTTAACTTATCAAGGTAACTTACAAGATCATGTATCCTCTGGTGGTGGTTTGACAGGTGCCCAGAGTCGCTCTAGTTCCGAATCTTCTTTGGCTCCAAATGGCAGGTATCCACCCGTATTCTTCTCGCCCTTAGCCTTGTCCACATTGTGCAGGATTTCCCTCAGAATCTTCTGGGACTCACGAATCACAACATGGGGATCTAACGTTCCATTGGCAGTTTTATATGTCACCTCATTAAAAGGAAATGCGAGGTAGAAACTGCCGACCCTTGATGGAGGACCCTTGACCTTTGACCTTCCCTGCTGACTATTCAGTTGGGCCCGATTACGAATGCTCATTCGGGATCCATTGATACTTCTGCGTGTGGGATGACCACCTTCATGCTCACCCATCCGACTTGCCTGGGATTTTCGTAAAGAGACTTTTGCAAAAGGTGCCTGAGATTCGTTGACCGGTGTAATTCTTCGTGACTGGTTTCGTTGTGAATTGCTTTGGTGCAGGGTTTTGACCTCTCGATGTGATAAAGACGCTTCATGGTTATTTTGCTGTGTTCGGCTCAATGTCCGTTGGGGATATAAACTTGGCTTTGGGGTCACAGTCCCTAAGGAGGAAATTTTTCTCAGTGAACTCGAATTTCCATGTGGTCGAAGCGATTTAATTCCAGATAATGAATGACTAGATGATGACGATTTAGATAATGAGCTCTTTGGTTCTAAAGAACTATCTTTTTTGTTTGGAATATTGTCATTGGTCTGTCCATAAGTGTAGCTGGGCCTTCGCTGATTGGTGACCAGGTTGTTGGACCGCCTGCGTGACTCCTCCGGTAGGGAGACTAAGTCTGAGTTCTCACTTCCTGATCCTGAGTAGAGACTTGATATTGCACTGTCAGAGGTAGCTGAAGTTTTCAGGGATCCTTTTTCGGCCTTGTGTGTTTTGAAATTGGAGGACAGTGTACTAGATCTCCGTACAAACATGGTCTGAACAGGACCGATGGTTGTGTGGATCATGGCTTGACTAGCGGGCTGGTTATTGTTTAGGTCTGTTGGAGTTTTGGATCTAGAACTGGGAGGACCTATACTGAATGTGACTGAAGCTCGGCTCTTCTCTCTATATAGCTGACCTGCACTGGCACTTTTGGGAATGTGAGGTTTCTGGTCCATCTCTTCTTCATTAAACTTCTCACTTCCAGCACTAGACACTCCAGAGCTGGAACTGCCTGGTCTTTTATCATCTTCGGCTGGATTGACTAATGGCAGTCCAAAACACAGTTTCTCTGCCTCTTTCAGCTTCTCCATCTCGTTGCCCTGCTCTATGTAAGATGTGCTCTCTTTCACTGTGGACTGTTGTTTACTGAGAGCACTCAAACTTTTCTGAAAGTTAGATGAACTCCTGTGGATGGCAGAATTCCTGCCTGTCCTGCTGACGGAGGAGTAGCGGTCAGTCTCCAGAGCCTTTGACCTGCTCGTCAGCTGTTTAAACGCCTCTCCTCCCCTTTCTTTGTCCTGGTCTTTGAAATGCATGAGATCCATCAGGTCATGTATCAGTGGCTTTTTAACCACAATGTCTGACTGGCAGTCTGAGCTCAGAGATGGACTGAAGTTTACCTCTAGCAGCCATGGCTTTAACTTTTCATCAATGAGGACGTCGAATCCATACAGCTCAAAACAGTTCTCCATTTTGGGGACCTGTGGAGCTTGGACTAAAACTGTTAGAATTATGAGGTTCATGATTCGGATCCACAGAACACTGTCGTCGATGTTGTTCTGATGGAAATAATAACGGAGCTGTGTGAGAGTCCACTTACATCCGGCTCCGATCCGTTCCTTGTCCGTGGTATAAGCTGGACTGTGCTTGTTGATAGACGTGTTTGTGAGATGTGCAAAGACGTTGTTCAAGGCAGAAAGATCAAATTTTTCCGTTCCAAATCTGGCAATTCCTTCCTCGTATACGTAAATTGTCAAAGGATGAAACGATGGCACTGCCACATAAATTCGGATATCGAACTTGTATCCTCCAATCAAAAGGGGATTTGATATGTATCGCTGTAGCACAGCATTGCAGTCATACTGCAGATCGGATATGTCACTGAAGAGAAAGATGCCACGCCCTCTGGACATATCTGCTGGTTTGCATATCCAATATAATGTTTTAGAGTCACTTTGTTTCTGTGTTAATTTACTGTATTCTGCGACAAACCGTGTGTAATCATTTGGGAGATTGAACGTCATGGGGCAGAAATTGTACACCCCCGCTCCGTGGACACCCTTCATACGCTTCAGATTTCGGGCCAGGCAGTCCTTCTTGGTGATACCAGTGGATTTGGGATAGTGATTT
The DNA here is from genome assembly GCF_947568905.1 of Ostrea edulis. Classification (NCBI taxonomy): domain Eukaryota; kingdom Metazoa; phylum Mollusca; class Bivalvia; order Ostreida; family Ostreidae; genus Ostrea; species Ostrea edulis. Next base: position 90,359,151 of record NC_079166.1, on the reverse strand, counting down.
AGTCGCTGCCATTTTTGGATGTTATCGTAATCACAGTTTCGGAATCTCGATGTTCTCCACCAGATGTTCCAGTCATAGTCCTCCAGTGAGTCCTCATCAAATTCGATCCATCCACGTTCTAAGAAGACCTGACGAAGAAGTTCAGGGCCCTGGCCATGGTCGTTAATTCGGAACACAATTGCCCTTGGCCTCTCGGACATTATATTTTCCAGTAAATTCACTACTGCTCTGGAGAGGCTAATCTCCCAAAGTTTCTAGATCTGAAGTGTATATTACAAATGTGAATTATTCATCTCATGAAATTAATGATAACATTTAATGTTGATACTTGTGCAAATATTGGTTCTGGGTATTAAGAATTCGGGGATCTACCTTAAATTTATTACCTTGGGATGATTAAGTGGAAATAACATTCATACATAATGCCTTAATTTGATTCCTGAAAATTTTCACTTTAGACATGAGTAATGGTAAATTTAAAGGTATGACTGATAAGGAATGAAATTCTAGTGTCAGTTACATTCTGCGCTGATGGAAACGATAATGGCAAGTGCCTGATTGTATATACATTACGACAGATATTTTTTAAATCACATTACCGTCCTCTGACATCCTTCAGAACTGCCAGGAAGAAATATATCCTTTAACATTAAATTCTTTTTAAAGCCGTGAAATAGTAATACCCCGAGTTAACGGTGTTGCGGCAACCGTCGAATAGAAACTTCACACCTCAGTGACGTGGTTGTGTGCAGCAATAAAGTTCATAATTCCGCTATTTAAATGCAGGTTCAAAAGGTTTATACAATGCAGAGTATCATTCACCCACTGCTCCGATTTTTAAATGACCTGTACAATGTGCTACATCATGCGATAGCCACATTGATTTCACACCTGTACACATGCATGCTTGCACCGTAAACCTTGTCGTGTATAACATCCTCGCTTATGGACGATTGAAATTCAAAGAGTACCAAATTTAGACATATCTAATATCAAACTTACCTGTACAGAGCAGTGTCCATGTTTTATTTCATAGAATCTTAAAAAATTACGTTAAAAATTTGCCCCTATATATCTCGCGAACATTTTCCCAGTTTGTTGACACCACGTGACATAGCGACACCCAATGAAAAGTAACGTTACAACACCATTTTGTAAATAGTCGGCATAAAAGACAGAACCGACAATAGACGAAATTATCATTTACGGAAAAGTGCAAAGCGAAATAATGCCCAGAGCAAAATTTAAAGTAACTTAGACACTACAGTGAAATTGACTCACTGTTATCTGTGGCATTCACTAGTTATAATACATTTTGGTTTTTTTAAAATTTAAATCTTTAAAAACAAATCTATATACTGACGTGTAGGTTAGCTTTTCCAAAAGTTGAGAATTAAATAGAAAATTATATCCAAAAACAATTTTTAAAAACCTCTCTGTGAAGATTTGAAAGTTACAGCACAATATTGCCATAAATGATGTCTGCATTTCATAGCCAAAATATAATTAACTAAAAACCAATCTTTGTAAATATATATAAATATATTTATATATATTGAGAGATCAATTTCAGTCACTCCCATATTTTTCTTCACCTAATCATGCAAATTTGTTCCAATTTTCTTTAAATTACCTAAGATGCTTCAGAATAATTCATGAAATCATCAAGGCAAAAATTTTAACCTCAAACTTGTTAACAAAATTGTTCCGTAAAAAGTTATTTTGCATTTGATGTGCAATATAACCACAATGCCTACAAACAAAATTTTGAAATTGTGTGAAGAAACTATAAAAATTCTGTATTTTATTACATCCATAAAAATGAGTTACAAATAATGCAGGACTTGTACAGGAAGTACACGGTGCTGTTGGTACTTAATGTCATATATAACTATTCAACCGTACTTCCTGTATAGCCATCAATATAGTTAAAAATCCTTCCACCACAAAATGTACTGCTTTATAATTAAGAATATTAGAACTGACATTTAAAAAAATTTCAGTTATTCTTATCAAGTAAGTACATGTGGTGGAAGGGTGTTTTAGTCAGAGAGCTACATGTATAAAGCTATGATTTCTATTTCACCTCATATTAATGTGTCAATATTTCTCAAAATTGTAATTTTTCATGATTAAGTTGCATTCTATCTTGTTTCTACAGAAAAATAGGGTATATTCCCAGGTTTGATAAGTAGAGGAATAGCATACTTTGATAGTTACTGGTTGTTTTAAGTAGAGGAATAGCATACTTTGATAGTTACTGGTTGTTTTAAGTAGAGGAATAGCATACTTTGATAGTTACTGGTTGTTTTAAGTAGAGGAATAGCATACTTTGATAGTTACTGGTTGTTTTAAGTAGAGGAATAGCATACTTTGATAGTTACTGGTTGTTTTAAGTAGAGGAATAGCATACTTTGATAGCTACTGCTTGTTTTAAGTAGAGGAATAGCATACTTTGATAGTTACTGGTTGTTTTAAGTAGAGGAATAGCATACTTTGATAGTTACTGGTTGTTTTAAGTAGAGGAATAGCATACTTTGATAGTTACTGGTTGTTTTAAGTAGAGGAATAGCATACTTTGATAGTTACTGGTTGTTTTAAGTAGAGGAATAGCATACTTTGATAGTTACTGCTTGTTTTAAGTATAAATGCAAAGTCCGCTGTTATATATAACAAAGTGTTATACATCAAGGACATTTACTGTAACAAGCTATTGTAGCAAAGAAGGGGAGGAAACTCTTTGGATCAATCATAAATCAACTATTGAACTGGCCTTGCTTCACTGAATAGATGATCTGAACTAAAGAAGCTGATATACTACGCATAGAAACATCACTACAGTATAAGATTTATACCCATTTCAGAAATTATACAAGAGCTCTTCCTATCAAGATGAAAAAATGGTTTTAGAGAAAATGTCAGAAACATTGCACATGGCCTTCAGCTTTGTAATTCACGATACATATAGAAGTCAAATGTTGTAAATTCATGAATTTAGTTGATACATTTTCCTAAGCAGTGCAGCAATTCTTCAAACCATCTAGATACACATGTATAACTGCCACTTTCAACATTACAATGTGCAATTTTTAAACCGACAATGCTCCTTAATTTTTATTTTTAAACTCTTTAATCTTTTTTAAGGTTATTTTTTATAAATTCATGTGTACAAGTCATTATCCATCTTCAGTCAAGTAGGTTTATGCGATTTTTAACATCTGTAAAGTATTTGAGACTAACCTTCCTCGGAGCCCAGTAAACAGCTCCGGAGATTTTGATGAAAAGTAAAACAATTTCATGATTTTAAATTACAATTTGTTTTCATATGAAGAGACCATAACTTAATGCAGAGGGACCCTATAACCATAGTTTCATTCTCTCCTTTATACATTTAGTCAACATCCAGTATACATGCGAGACTACAAGTACAATATTCACTCAATATCGGTCAGCAACACACTTTGCTCCTCAGACAATGAATTCTGAATCCTAAATGCCATTAATCATCAATATGATATTTCTAGCACTCTGACAAACTTTCTCTAAATTCTAGTTACACATGTACATTATGTGTAGGAAAGATTCTTTCCTGTAGAACAAATCCACAAGAGTTACTCCCCTTGATGCATTCTTCTCTCAAATGAGAACAATATAACTGAAATAATATCATTCATGATTGTTGTCTTTTAACAAGGAAAGATTAAAATGAATGCATTTGGTGAGTTTTCATATCAACAACAAAGAATTCTCAAAGTCTTATTTTGTTTAATATACACCGTTATGCAATTAAGTTTTAGTCAATGAAAATATTCACAAATGTCATTAGGATTGCGCATTTACTATGAACATGAAAAATCCATTATCATTTCCGTTTTTTATGCTTTCTGGAAACATTAGAAGACTCTGAAGCACTGAATGACATATCTGCTCTGCGCTTTTTGTTCTGATGTTTAAATACGTCCGCTTTTTCGATGGGTTGAATGATAGTTCCCATCTTAGTGACCACTTTTGGTTTCACAAGTTCTTTTACCGCAGTCTCGGGATTCCAGGTTTTTCCGATGGGAGCTCGGATTGACTGTTCATACTGACCCACAGAAACATAAGGAAAAGGGAGCTCACTCACCTGTTACAGAAATTAAAATCATGTTCATATTATATTTATACTTCATGACAAGAAGTGTTCAGAGTTATGAGTATACACTAGAAAATCTCATTATCTTACGAGTGAAAGCTATAATATTTTTGACCAAATGATCAACAGTTGTCATTTATCACTAGTTAATGTCTGATGTAGAACAATCAAATCAATTATTGACTAATCGTCAACATTAATCTTACTGTGCTGTGCTCACCTGATCTCACACTGTTGTGCTCACACTGATCTCACAGTCGTACTCGCTGATCTCACACTGTCATGCTCACACTGTCATACTCACACAGATCTCACACTGTCATACTCACACTGTCAGCTGTACTCACACTGCCATGCTCACACTGATCTCACACTGCCGTACTCACACTGTCGTGCTCACAATGATCTCACAATGTCGTACTCGCACTGATCTCACACTGTCGTGCTCACAATGATCTCACACGGTCATGCTTACAATGATCTCACACTGTTGTACTCACACTGATATCACACTGTCGTACTCACACTGTCGTGCTCACAATGATCTCACAATGTCGTACTCGCACTGATCTCACACTGTCATGCTCACACTGATCTCACACTGTCGTGCTCACAATGATCTCACACGGTCATGCTTACAATGATCTCACACTGTTGTACTCACACTGATCTCATACTGTTGTACTCACAATGATCTCACAGTTTTGCTCACATTGATCTCACACTGTTGTACTCACACTGATCTCACACTGTTGTACTCACACACTGTCGTGCTCACACTGATCTCACACTGATCTCACACTGTCGTACTCGCACTGATCTCACACTGTCGTACTCACTTATCTCACACTATCGTGTTCACACTTATCTCAATCTCACACTGTCATGCTTACACTGATCTCACAATATCATGCTCACACTGATCTCACACTGCCATACTCACATTGCCGCACTCACACTGATCTCACAATGTCATGCTCACATTGATCTTGCAGTGTCATGCTTACACTTATCTCATACTGCAGTACTCGCACTGATCTCACAATGTCGTACTCGCACTGATTTCACACTGCCATGCTCACACTGATCTCACAATGTCATGCTCACACTAATCTCACACTGTCGTGCTGCACTGACCTGGTGTTTGCTGATGGCCTTGTCCTTTTTCTCGCTGATAATGACGTTACCCAGTCTGTTATCTTTCCGTGGTGGTCCCTCCGGTGCTTTGATAACGAATCTGTTTCCATGCAAAAAGGAAAATTGAAAACATTATACAAGTAAATTCTGATTACTGTAAAACACATTTTACTATGCTGATTCATTTTAATTGTATTATATATATAGTCTTGTGGGGATCCGGGTTAGAATAGGTCTTCAGTATCCCTTGCTTGTTGTAAGAGGAGACTAAATGGGGTGGTCTTCTGGAGGAGACCGCAAAAATCGAGGCACAATGTCACAGCAGGTGTGGCATGACAAGGATCCCTCCCTGCTCAAAGCTCGTAAGCACCGAGCCTAAATTTGGCAACTCTTCACCTTCCCCGCAAAGGTGACGTTTCCACATGAGTAAAACATTCTTGAGATGTTCGTTAAACAATATACAATTAATTAACATTCTATATATTGGACATTTTGAAAAATGAGAAATGTGACTATGGTAGAAGAAAATTCTTAAATATCTATGGTCTTCAGACTTACTTTTTTATTGGTCACTTAAACAGACTTAATTTTCGCGTTTTTTATTGGATGCTTTAACAGACTTACTTTCTGTGTTTTTTATTGGACATTTTAAGACTTACCTTTTTGCGTTTTTTATTGGACATTTTAACAGACTAAAGTTTTGTGTTTTTTACTGGACTAACATACTTACATTTTGCGTTTTTTATTAGACATTTTAACAGACTTACTTTTTGTGTTTTTTAGTGGACGCTTTAACAGACTTACTTCTCGCGTTTTCTATTGGACATTTAACAGACTTACTTTTCGCGTTTTTTATTGGACATTTTAACTTACTTACTTTTTTGTTTTTTATTGGACATTTTAACAGACTTACTTTTTGTGTTTTGACTGGACGCTTTAACAGACTCACTTTTTGCGTTTTTTACTGGACGCTTTAACAGACTCACTTTTTGCGTTTTTTATTGGACACTTTAATGCTCTCCCCGCCCCAGCTTCCCCAGCCCGGGAGGAAAAGATTGATGTCCTTCGGTTTGTCCCTGTCCACGGTGGCATCTTTCTCCCGTACAAACTCATCAATGACGTCATCGTCTGCGAAAGCCTGGGCTATCATGGACCTCTGCGCCTCCTCCCCATCAGACTCCTCCTCGTTGTCTCCGACAGTGATATCCGGATTTGCAATGTCATATATCTTGGTCTCCAGAGTAAAGAGCTTATTGGGGTCCACAAACACCTCCTCTGTTTTGCTATCTGCAGCTGAATCACCACCGTTCACATTCTTAAAGTCTCTGCCATTTTTGGGTCCAGCTGACTTGAAAGATGAAGGACCTTCCTCCTCGGACTCATCCTCATCTTCCTCTATGTCTTCCAGGGTCTTCTTCCTTTTCAGTCCTTCACTGATCAGAGGAACATCACCTACTTCTTCCTTCTCCACTTCAGCTTTCACCTCTTCCACTTTCTTCTTCCTCTTCTTCCGCCTCTTCCTCTTGCTGTTTCCCTTCTCTATCTTCGCTTCTTCATCCTTCACTTGGTCTTTATCTTCCAGTTTTTGAAATATTTCATCGATATCTTCCTCAACAATTTGAGCTGTCTGTGTGGCCTCTTCAGTCTGCTTCTTCTTCAGTTCTTTTCCCATCTTCTCTAATACATCGGCGTCTTCATCAGACTCGCTTTCTTCCGTCTCCTCGTGACCCTCGCTGTTAAGCATCACTTCTGCTCGTGTAAAATCAGATTTTGGAGCTGCTGGAGCCTGGACTTTCATCCAGGGGTTGGAAGAAAGGGCAGATAACTCTCTCTCCATCATCTCTTCTTCTGAGTCTACCTCCTCCTCCTCATCTTCACTATCACTAACGACAACAGCTTTCTGAGTGAGTTCTCGGCTCTTTTGTAACATGTCCTGCACTCTTTGCCTCGCCTGAATGAATGAGAAAAACCAACAGATTACTGTGTAATCGTAATCAGAAAACATACATACAAGCAACAAAACAATTCTCAAAACTTTCCATGTAATTATTTAGCATTAAAAAATTGTCATTTTTATAAAAGTTTATATCAAATTCAACATCACACTTATCAAAGGTATGTCCAGGTTCTATTCTATGAAATGAAGAGAAGAAACTATCAGATAATCACACACGATTAAAGAGAAGAAACTATCAGATAATCACACACGACTGAATTAAAGAGAAGAAACTATCAGATAATCACACACGACTGAATTAAAGAGAAGAAACTATCAGATAATCACACACGACTGAATTAAAGAGAAGAAACTATCAGATTATCACACACGGCTGAATTAAAGAGAAGAAACTATCAGATAATCACACACGATTAAAGAGAAGAAACTATCAGATTATCACACACGACTGAATTAAAGAGAAGAAACTATCAGATAATCACACACGACTGAATTAAAGAGAAGAAACTATCAGATAATCACACACGATTAAAGAGAAGAAACTATCAGATAATCACACACGGCTGAATTAAAGAGAAGAAACTATCAGATAATCTCACACGACTGAATTAAAGAGAAGAAACTATCAGATAATCACACACGACTGAATTAAAGAGAAGAAACTATCAGATAATCACACACGACTGAATTAAAGAGAAGAAACTATCAGATAATCACACACGATTAAAGAGAAGAAACTATCAGATAATCACACACGACTGAATTAAAGAGAAGAAACTATCAGATAATCACACACGACTGAATTAAAGAGAAGAAACTATCAGATAATCACACACGACTGAATTAAAGAGAAGAAACTATCAGATAATCACACACGACTGAATTAAAGAGAAGAAACTATCAGATAATCACACACGACTGAATTAAAGAGAAGAAACTATCAGATAATCACACACGGCTGAATTAAAGAGAAGAAACTATCAGATAATCACACACGATTAAAGAGAAGAAACTATCAGATAATCACACACGACTGAATTAAAGAGAAGAAACTATCAGATAATCACACACGACTGAATTAAAGAGAAGAAACTATCAGATAATCAGACACGATTAAAGAGAAGAAACTATCAGATAATCACACACGACTGAATTAAAGAGAAGAAACTATCAGATTATCACACACGATTAAAGAGAAGAAACTATCAGATAATCACACACGACTGAATTAAAGAGAAGAAACTATCAGATAATCACACACGACTGAATTAAAGAGAAGAAACTATCAGATAATCACACACGACTGAATTAAAGAGAAGAAACTATCAGATAATCTCACACGACTGAATTAAAGAGAAGAAACTATCAGATAATCACACACGACTGAATTAAAGAGAAGAAACTATCAGATAATCACACACGACTGAATTAAAGAGAAGAAACTATCAGATAATCACACACGACTGAATTAAAGAGAAGAAACTATCAGATAATCTCACACGACTGAATTAAAGAGAAGAAACTATCAGATAATCACACACGACTGAATTAAAGAGAAGAAACTATCAGATAATCACACACGACTGAATTAAAGAGAAGAAACTATCAGATAATCACACACGACTGAATTAAAGAGAAGAAACTATCAGATAATCACACACGACTGAATTAAAGAGAAGAAACTATCAGATAATCACACACGACTGAATTAAGGAGAAGAAACTATCAGATAATCACACACGATTAAAGAGAAGAAACTATCAGATAATCACACACGACTGAATTAAAGAGAAGAAACTATCAGATAATCTCACACGACTGAATTAAAGAGAAGAAACTATCAGATAATCACACACGACTGAATTAAAGAGAAGAAACTATCAGATAATCACACACGGCTGAATTAAAGAGAAGAAACTATCAGATAATCACACACGACTGAATTAAAGAGAAGAAACTATCAGATAATCACACACGATTAAAGAGAAGAAACTATCAGATAATCACACACGACTGAATTAAAGAGAAGAAACTATCAGATAATCACACACGACTGAATTAAAGAGAAGAAACTATCAGATAATCACACACGACTGAATTAAAGATAAGAAACTATCAGATAATCACACACGACTGAGTTAAAGAGAAGAAACTATCAGATAATCACACACGACTGAATTAAAGAGAAGAAACTATCAGATAATCACACACGACTGAATTAAAGAGAAGAAACTATCAGATAATCACACACGACTGAATTAAAGAGAAGAAACTATCAGATAATCACACACGGCTGAATTAAAGAGAAGAAACTATCAGATAATCACACACGACTGAATTAAAGAGAAGAAACTATCAGATAATCACACACGACTGAATTAAAGAGAAGAAACTATCAGATAATCACACACGACTGAATTAAAGAGAAGAAACTATCAGATAATCACACACGACTGAATTAAAGAGAAGAAACTATCAGATAATCACACACGACTGAATTAAAGAGAAGAAACTATCAGATAATCACACACGACTGAATTAAAGAGAAGAAACTATCAGATAATCACACACGACTGAATTAAAGAGAAGAAACTATCAGATAATCACACACGACTGAATTAAAGAGAAGAAACTATCAGATAATCACACACGACTGAATTAAAGAGAAGAAACTATCAGATAATCACACACGATTAAAGAGAAGAAACTATCAGATAATCACACACGACTGAATTAAAGATAAGAAACTATCAGATAATCACACACGACTGAATTAAAGAGAAGAAACTATCAGATAATCACACACGGCTGAATTAAAGAGAAGAAACTATCAGATAATCACACACGATTAAAGAGAAGAAACTATCAGATAATCACACATGGCTGAATTAAAGAGAAGAAACTATCAGATAATCACACACGATTAAAGAGAAGAAACTATCAGATAATCACACACGGCTGAATTAAAGATAAGAAACTATCAGATAATCACACACGATTAAAGAGAAGAAACTATCAGATAATCACACACGACTGAATTAAAGAGAAGAAACTATCAGATAATCACACACGGCTGAATTAAAGAGAAGAAACTATCAGATAATCACACACGACTGAATTAAAGAGAAGAAACTATCAGATAATCACACACGGCTGAATTAAAGAGAAGAAACTATCAGATAATCACACACGGCTGAATTAAAGAGAAGAAACTATCAGATAATCACACACGACTGAATTAAAGAGAAGAAACTATCAGATAATCACACACGACTGAATTAAAGAGAAGAAACTATCAGATAATCACACACGACTGAATTAAAGAGAAGAAACTATCAGATAATCACACACGACTGAATTAAAGAGAAGAAACTATCAGATAATCACACACGACTGAATTAAAGAGAAGAAACTATCAGATAATCTCACACGATTAAAGAGAAGAAACTATCAGATAATCACACACGATTAAAGAGAAGAAACTATCAGATAATCACACACGACTGAATTAAAGAGAAGAAACTATCAGATAATCACACACGACTGAGTTAAAGAGAAGAAGTCACCATTCAATCACAGACAATGGTACTCACCTTGTCATCGTACTTGGCATACAACATTTCCTTCTTGGCGTATTTGCTGCCACCTCTGTGTTTCAAACTCATTCGTTCCTTAGGAAAAATACATGTACACAATTACAATCAATAATATTAATTATAAATAGTTCATCACACAGACATGTCTCCTATTATACGTATTAATATTAATAGATAGTTCATTACACCCCTATTATACAGGTTAAATCTTTAAGGTGTAACTCGTAACTTTCAAATTTTCCTTTAGCTTCAAATGAGTTCATAAACATCGAACGAGCAAATTCATATACAAGTATGTAATACATAATAAACCGATGATTACAAATCACACCTGTTCATGTTTCCTCATTCTCCTCCATACAGAGAGAAATAATTAGACAACGGATTGTTCAGAACTGCTAGACAGATTCTACAAGGCAGGTTGTATGCATGCCGACAGGTTGTGCATGTAGCAAGAACTATTTTTTGTATATTTAGGTTCTCAAAGCTGAGGTCCTCCATATCTCAGACATAATTATCTCTGTCTATTGAGCTTCTCTGATCTCTCAGCAATACCCACCTCTATCTCTGCTTATTGAAGTTCTCCGATCTCTCAGCAATACCCACCTCTATCTGTGTCTATTGAGGTTCTCTGATCTCTCAATAATACCCACCTCTATCCTCTGTCTTTCGATGTCCTCCAATTTTTCATGGTAAGCCTCTGGGTCATTCTTCTCTAACTCCTCTAATGCTTTCTTCTCATGTTTTAGCTTTTCTTTCTTAAGAACTCGGTGGAACCTGTGTCACAAATCAAAACAACACTACATCTCTCCATTCTCATAAAATCAAAAATCTTCCATTATCTATCCATCACTAAAATCCTTTTGAGAATAGAATGTGTGATTCAATGTTCCTTCAACCGCCGCGGTGGCTGAGAGGTTAGAGCGTTCGCCGCACATGCAGAAAGCTGGGGTTCGAATCCCGGCTGGAACAGACCTAAGTCGTTAAAACAGGTAGTGACAGTTCCATCGCCAAACACTCGGCATCAGGTGTAAATGTCACGGGTCCTCGGAGATGACCGTAATAAAGGATGTCCCGTGTCACAGTAGGTGTGGCACGCTAAAGAACCCTCACTGCTCAATGGCCGTAAGTGCCGAGCATAGGCCTAAATTTTAAGCCCTTCACCCGTCTTGGTGACGTCTCCATATGGGTGAAAAATTCTTGAGTGAGACGTTAAGCAAGATACAATCAATCAATCAATCAATGTTCCTTCAAATTGAATCTAAATTAATTATCTGCACGATATATTAACGACTCTACAATATTTCAACTGTGTCAAGAAATGTCAGTTGTAGACTTTCGCAAGAGATTTGCAAAGAGTAATGAATTTTTCAACTGGTTAATCAGTTGACTTTCTCACTGCAGATTAATATCAAACTAAATGACAGTGCAAAATTCATGAAGATCTTACTTTTTGCTTTTGATCCTCTTTTGTCGTTTGGCCTTTGCCTCTTTATATGACATCAGTGCTCGGAATTTCTGAAGCTCTGCCCTTCTCTCTTTGGCCTAGAAACAAATGTGATAAGTCTGTGTTCACAATCTTTCATTTTACTCATTTTTTTTCATACCGTAGCCTTTTCCTCCATTTTGTGCTTATACTAATGGTGCAGATAGTGTGTTTGTACATATGTTCTATGATGTAAAAGTTCACTTTTACATCGAATATTAGGTCATTTAAACGCATTAAAATTCTTGGCATTTTTGGTCAATAATTTTTTTAAAATCAAAACAAGAGGTGTTTGTGAAACACAAATGCTCCCAATAATGGTCAATTTCAAAGATGGCCAAGGTCACAAGGACAAATATCTTGGTACTAGTAGAAAGATCTTGTCACAAGAAATGCTCATGTACAATATAAAATCTTTTAATATTTACCATTTAGAAGTTATGACCAATGTCAAATTTTTTTAAAAGTAGGTCAAAAGTCAAAAGGTTTAGTACCAACAGAAAGGTCTTGTCACAGGGAATACTTATGTGAAATATCAAAGCTCTAGCACTTCCTGTTCAAAAGTTATTAGGAAGGTTAAAGTTTCAGACAGAATAACAGAATTACAGACAGGACAAAAACAATATGCCCCCGATCTTCGATCTCGGGGGCATAAAAAGTGCCCAAGATACATTTTCACATACATCATCATAGCTTTGAATGGAAATCTGACCAAAATATCAAATTATATTTTTGAGAAAAATCCGCCAAATATTCCTTATGCCGAAATAATCCGACATGTGGTATCTGTTGTTAAAGCCCTGTTTACAAGAAGAGGTAACCATGGCAACAGCTCACCTCCTCCAGACTCATGGCGGCAATGGCTCTCTCTTCTGCTGGGGTCAGTTCCTTGTGCTTGGCCGGAAGGTCCTTCTGATTTCCCTTCAGCACGGCCGCTATCTCTTTCTCCAGGGGAGTTCTAGGCTACAACGAAATGAAACAGACCCAAATAACTAAAACATATCTAACAACCATACCTGATTTTTCTATACATACAATGAAGACTAGTTCTGTCATTTCTATGAATCCTCACAAGTTGTGATATCAAAGTTTTACCTTCACATAATTAAGTGAGACAGGTGTGACAAAGCTTACCTTTACTTAATTAAGACATGTGTGACAAAGCTTACCTTTATGTAATTAAGTGTGACAGTTGTAACAAAGCTTACCTTTATGTAATTAAGTGAGACAGGTGTGACAAAGCTTACCTTTACGTAATTAAGTAAGACAGGTGTGACAAAGCTTACCTTTATGTAATTAAGTGAGACAGGTGTAACAAAGCTTACTTTTACGCAATTAAGTAAGACAGGTGTGACAAAGCTTACCTTGAACTGCTTGAACTTGTCGGTTGTATTATACAGATGAATTTCCGTTTTCTGTAGAGGAAACTGTAGTTGTTCCGCCTGAAAAAAGCCAGTAAAAAACAATTTATAGTCAATACAAAACAATCTCTTTCTGTGTGTATACTAATTGTTCCATCTGAAGAAAGCCAGTAAAAAAAAACAACTGACAGCAAATATAAAACAATTCTTTCTATGTGTATACTAATTCAATCTCCCGCCCTCTCATCCCGAATTTTACAGAAAATGTTCTACTAAACACACCGTTCATGCATTCATATCATACAACTGTACTATGTGTTTATATCGTGACCTTGGAGTGCAGAAATTCATGTAAACTTCAAAACATGAATAGTATTCTCTAGAGTATTTATACAACACACCACCAACAAACTTGTCTACTTCATGATTATGCCAAGTGACCTTTAGTTGTCCTCGACTTCTAGACGCTAATACAGTATTACATGCACACACATGTACAGTGTTTAAGGTAAATCTTTTAATTGTTTGTTGTTTTTACATCTTTTTGAGAATTTTTCGCTCATATTAAGATGTCACCAGTTTAAGCGAATTACCACAAATTTAGACCTAAGCTTAGCACTCAGGGCCGTAGCAGTGAGAGTTTTTTATTGTAAAAATGTCTACTGTGACACAGGACCTTGATTTCTTAGGTCTCATCAGAAAGACCGTTTAGTGAAGGAGCAGTCTCTACCTATATTTTACATCTCAGGAATGACACGCCCACAATACCGGTGGTGGTCACACCCACAATCTCTCAGTCACAAAACAAATTATACTCTAACCAATGACACGCCCACAATACCTGTGGTGCTCACACTCACGATCTTTCAGTCACAAAACAAATTATACTCTAACCAATGACACGCCCACAATACCGGTGGTGCTCACACCCACAATCTCTCACTCAATCTCTCAGTCACGAAACAAATTATACTCTAACCAATGAGCATCAACAAACAGTCATTATTTTGAAACAGGGAACCAGATTGACAGAGAACCAGAGTATTTTTATCCTGAACAACTCCTAACAAAACACACACAGTACTTACCTGTCTATTGGCTAGGACCACTGGATCCCATTTTGAAATCTCCTTGGCCGTCTTATCATAAGCTACACCTCTCTCAATCTGTAACACAAAGTATATCAATCAGCGTCAAACAGGGACCGCAGGAAAATCAGAGTACTGATACACAGATCAGACATTACAGTGTGTGTTTATGATACACAGATCAGACATTACAGTGTGTGTTTATGATACACAGATCAGACATTACAGTGTGTGTTTATGATATACAGATCAGACATTACAGAGCGTGTTTATGATACACAGATCAGACATTACAGTGTGTGTTACTGATACACAGATCAGACATTACAGTGTGTGTTACTGATACACAGATCAGACATTACAGTGTGTGTTACTGATACACAGATCAGACATTACAGTGTGTGTTTATGATACACAGATCAGACATTACAGAGCGTGTTTATGATACACAGATCAGACATTACAGAGCGTGTTTATGATACACAGATCAGACATTACAGTGTGTGTTTATGATACACAGATCAGACATTACAGTGTGTGTTTATGATACACAGATCAGACATTACAGTGTGTGTTTATGATACACAGATCAGACATTACAGTGTGTGTTACTGATACACAGATCAGACATTACAGTGTGTGTTACTGATACACAGATCAGACATTACAGTGTGTGTTTATGATACACAGATCAGACATTACAGTGTGTGTTTATGATACACAGATCAGACATTACAGTGTGTGTTTATGATACACAGATCAGACATTACAGTGTGTGTTTATGATACACAGATCAGATACTGTGTTGTATACAGTTTGCGTGTATAAGAGAAGCCTAAATTGACATCTTAAATTTTTATCACTTAATGTATGATCCCATAAGCCTGTATAGAGGTTTATTTTTTCAATTATTTCTTATAACAAATAAAAACAATTCACTTTATTTCGAATGCAAAGGATTCAATCTCAAAAATCATATGAATACAGTTGTTTTACATTCTCCTTTTGGGGTTGTTTAGGGACTTCTGATCCTTTTAGGAGAAAGGGGCAGGCCAGCTGTTTTCAATTATGGCATCTTTTTCTCTGGTATTAATATGTTGTACGGTGTGACCATTGAGACGAGCGAAGCCCATTAACATCTTTCAACACGACTTATAGACATTTTATCCGCCTCTTTATTTAACGCGGGAAATATCATGCGATGGATGTAAACAGTTACATTGTGACGTCATATTAACTGCAATTTTCTTCTTCTTTCAAACCAAGCAAACACAAAACGTTTGAAGCTATGAGAAATCTTGCCTGGAATTTAAAAACGTTTATGGTACTTTCTAAACAATCTAATTTAATTATGGGATTCTCAATGAAGTATACCGCAGTGATGGCGACATTTTTCCAGAAGCATTATGGGTGATACTCATCTTTTTTCAACTGATAAAGAGCAAATCACGTGACTCATATGTGTAATCATTGGAGCGAGCTCGTCGCATCGCTTAGCGACTCGAGCTTTGCTCGCTATAAAGTCTTTGTGGGGTGTTTTGGTTTGTGTTTTCTATTTGGGGGTTTAAGGGGGGAGGGGAGATGGAGTAGGCCAGTTTATATTTGTTATGGTGTTTTTTTTCCAGCCTTTTTTTTCTCTTTTGGTTGGTTGGGTGGGCGAGTTGTTTTTAATTACCTTCTCTTTCTGATGTTTTGGCAGTGGGACCGCTACCACGTTCTGGTTCTGTACCCGGTTCAGCTGGTTCTTCAGCTCACCGTGTCTGGTGGATGTCTTCAGGGTTCCCACTAACTCGTGGAGCTTGACCTTGGAGTCATCTGAAATCCAAAAGCCATTAGTTGTAATTCAGAAAAGGATGTGATAGATGTGATTGATAATTCTATCAGATCTCTGATTACCTGTGCTAGATGTGATTGGTAATTTTATCAGATCTTTAGTCTCTGAATTACCTGTGGTAGATGTGATTGGTAATTCTATCAGATCTTTAGTCTCTGAATTACCTGCACTAGATGTGATTGGTAATTCTATCAGATCTTTAGTCTCTGAATTACCTGCACTAGATGTGATTGGTAATTCTATCAGATCTTTAGTCTCTGAATTACCTGTGGTAGATGTGATTGGTAATTCTATCAGATCTTTAGTCTCTGATTACCTGTGGTAGATGTGATTGGTAATTCTAACAGATCTTTAGTCTCTGATTACCTGTGGTAGATGTGATTGGTAATTCTAACAGATCTCTGATTACCTGTGCTAGATGTGATTGGTAATTCTATCAGATCTTTAGTCTCTGAATTACCTGTGGTAGATGTGATTGGTAATTCTATCAGATCTTTAGTCTCTGATTACCTGTGGTAGATGTGATTGGTAATTCTAACAGATCTTTAGTCTCTGATTAACTACACTAGATGTGATTGGTAATTCTATCAGATCTTTAGTCTCTGAATTACCTGTGGTCACCTTGAAGTTAAATTCTGACACTTGGTTGGTGGGAACTGTTCTTTGACTTTTCTTGTTGCTACCAAAATAAAATCAAGCTAAAGAAAGTTTCATTTAATATATTGTGTATGTCTTTAGTCTTTTATAAGGTTAAAAGGACCCCATTGGAAATAAACCATGAGGTTTACATGAGTAATCCTTCGCATAGGCATATTCATTATATAATATATCCACCATACTTTTAATTTCAAGTAGCTGAAAGAATTTTCCTTATTAATACCCTATGTATTTCACAAGATTTCTTGTTTAAAATGTATGTATCTCTGTACATACAAATATTAACTGTTATATTTTAATCAACACATCACAATTTGTTAATGTCACATTTTATATCTCAGTACTTACATTTTCTTGCTCCCCAGACTAGTTATCACAATTTGTTAATGTCACATTTCATATCTCAGTACTTACATTTTCTTGCCCCCCAGACTAGATATGGCATCCAACAGCCTGGCATGGCCCCTCTCATCGTCCTCCTACAACATGACATCGACATCTGTATTTGACAATTCTTTATCCACATTTGTATTTCAAAATCCTCCTGTTTGCTTACAAGTGAAGAAAAGGCCACCATGCATCGTAAAAATTAAATGTTAAATTACAAAATTCTGTCGGAGTTACATAGGGATATGAGCAAAGAGACCATTCAAGCTACGGCCCAACCCCCTGACTGGAAATTATCCCTTCACAGTGTTGAAGACTGTCAGGGGCACTAAGCAGTCTGAGAGTATAGAGAAACACTGGAAGCATTTTCTCAGGAAGCTGAGAAAATTAATGGTTATCTGTAGTTAAGCAGTGTTAAGTAAAGTGAGAGAGATGATCAACTCATTAAGTGCAATACACCAATGACCATGCATCTCATTCAATCATTCATTACCTCGTCCTCACTGGCGCTGACTCCATCTACCAAGTCTGTTTCTTCGTTCAACATGTTTCTCTCCGCCTAGTCTGCTTTAAAATTAGACAAAAGAGCGAATCACAAAATATGCGACACTACAGTGGTGAGGCCATAATGATACAGTAATATCGTGTATTTATTTCACTAGTAATATTACAGTAATATCGTGTATTTATTTCACTAGTAATATCGTGTATTTATTTCACTAGTAATATTACAGTAATATCGTGTATTTATTTCACTAGTAATATTACAGTAATATCGTGTATTTATTTCACTAGTAATATTACAGTAATATCGTGTATTTATTTCACTAGTAATATCGTGTATTTATTTCACTAGTAATATTACAGTAATATCGTGTATTTATTTCACTAGTAATATTACAGTAATATCGTGTATTTATTTCACTAGTAATATTACAGTCATATCGTGTATTTATTTCACTAGTAATATCGTGTATTTATTTCACTAGTAATATTACAGTAATATCGTGTATTTATTTCACTAGTAATATTACAGTAATATCGTGTATTTCACTAGTAATATTACAGTAATATCGTGTATTTATTTCACTAGTAATATTACAGTATGATCGTGTATTCAGAGTTTTGAAAAGTGTCGGTAATGTCGGATTATCCGATAAAAGTAGTAAATGTCCGACTCAAATTATTTAATTGTCGGTCCTGATGGCCGATAAAAGATCGGGATCGAAGTCCGTTTTTTACCGGGAAAAATGGCGGCCATGTGGCCCATAAATTTTCAAACCGATGCTAAATCCGGAAAGACATTGAAACGTAAACGTGAGGGATCTGTTGTGAGAACTACGAGGAGAAAAGAAACCGGGAATCTGGTAGACAATGACTTTTGTTTGATGCGGTTTTACCTATTACTAGGTGACACCATCTGCTCAAAGTCGCGAGACCAACTACACCTGGGCCAAAGTGAGAGAGAGTAATTTAAACGATTGCAGAGGAAGAGAAAGAAGTTGAGATGAATAGACAGGATAGAGAAAAAAGTGGAGGGTGAGAGAAAAGTGGGGTGAGAGAGAAGTGGAGTGAGAGAGAAGTGGAGGATGAGAGAGAAATGGAGCAAAAAAGTGACTCGGTGAATTGAAGAAGATTCAGAGTGTGAGAAAGATGCGAAAGGGTATGTATGAAAGGAGAATTCATGAACGTATAGCTGAGATGGAGATTGAATACAATAACACATGTAGTTGATTATAAATAAAATTTATAAAAACCTCAAAAGCAATGCATTTTTTTCTGGACTGACAAAATATTGTTTGGGCTGACACTATTTCTAACAGTATCGGACCAAATGTCTGACACTTCAAAAGAAATTTCAAGAACTCTGTGTATTTATTTCACTAGTAATATTACAGTAATATCGTGTATTTATTTCACTAGTAATATTACAGTAATATCGTGTATTTATTTCACTAGGCCTAGTTGATATACTGACTTCAAATTCAATACATACAAAATGCTGGTTATATTTACGTCCAAACGGGAAACGGCATGTGGAGGAAGTTTAGAATAATTTGAATACCAAACCCGTAAGTTAATTGATATATACAAAGATTTCGTTCATAAAATTTGAATATATTATAATTTTGACATGCATATATATTACAACAATTGAGAATATTTACATTTTATTAAGAATCAATTTGCTGAAATGACAACATGGATTATGTCTGGAGAAGTAGAACGGAAACGATCGGGATCGAGATGCATAATACTTAAAGTATGTACACTTAGTAAAACTTTCGAAATAGCAATGTAAAGTAAGAGGAATTTTGCTCCCTATTTGGCTCAGCAGGACGAGAAAAGTCAGCATGGAGGACATAGAGGATATAATGCGAATGGACAAAGAAAAGCTGGCGGCGCCCATCAAGACAATAGAGGTTGGTGTCATTTTAAGGATTACACAGATGGGAAGGTCGAGAAACACACGAGGCCAAAAATATAAATTGTTGTGTTTCCACCAATATCCAAGTCAAAATTAGGATAGATGGTTTGGAAATAATTTAAGCTCTAATGATTAAAAAGCGAGAATAAGTCCGAGTTGAAGCTGTACATTCGTCTAGACAATTTTTCTTTTGTCACAATCCCAGAAGTCCCACATCTAAAATGGCGGAGATCACGCAGATTAGGAGTGCGCAACGATAACCTTGGTTCACGATTCGATACGTTTCACGATACAGACCTGACGATACGATACATATTGCGATACTTTGAAGATGCTATGAATAAAAATAAGTGAACAGTTACACTGCTTTTAGAATCATTTAATTGCAACTTACTGTTACAACTGCATGTTTTTCTTTAAAATTCAAAATGCTCCTACATTAGAGTTGAAGGGGGATAAATAATACAATGGCACAGTCAGCACCACGTTTTACATCACGGAAGCCATTTTTACAATACTATGTCTTATGGCGTGATTGTGCATAGGTATTGTGACCCGCCTAATCGTTGAACGCGGGAAACATAATGTAATTGATGTAAATCGCGCATCGTGACATCATATTCAGCGTCGGTGTTTAGCAAATTCACAAAACATAGGAAACATGGTGCAATTGCGTAAATGGATATGCCTATGTATATCGGGATTCTAGAATTACGCTTTCCCATTGCCCGGGGTAAGTGCAATGTCGTCTCGGGGAAACAGATCTAGAGTAATAAGCTTATACCTGCATGGGAAAGTAATAAACTTTTGAATGAAAGTCCACTCAGATCAATTAAACTTCAAGAAAGTCACATTTTGCCAGTTTATCTAAGCAAGTATGCGCATTTCGCTACTGGTAGTAACATTGCTTTTAAACTAATATCAAAACCAATCCGGATAACCCGCAGAATTCCGGAATGACTCCTTGCACACTACGGTGTATGAATGTTTCTAGTTGTGATTAAATGATTTCAGAAGAATAATGAAATTTACAAACAATTTTGACCTCTTGTGTTTTTTATGAAAGAAAATAAACTATTTTAAAAAATACTAAGTTGTTCTTGTTTTATTCTAGAGTTTAATTTTCAATATGTTTAATGAAAATGTGAAAAAATTAGTTTGTTCCAATTTGGTTTTGCTAATTAAAAAAAGATACTAGTGCTGGAAATGAGAAAGAGTCAAAAGGGGGGGGGGGTGTTGTTACTGAAGACAAGAATGGATCTAAAAGTAAACAAGAAAAAGATAACATCTATGACAAAAATAATTTTATTTTTGGGCAATTGTAGTGAATTTTGAACTTGCATGGGCAAGTGGATTTATAGGTAGTACTTGCCCATGGGCAAGTGACTATAAAGTAAATTCAAGACCCCTGATATATGATAAAGAAAATAAGATTTGCATGTTTTTTTCGGATTTTATGTAACATCTGAGAACGACATGAACTTAAGTACACAAGATTCAAAATGGAGAAATACATGTCCACGCGGTTGTATTTGAATTGATGCCATTTGGATAAAAATTCTCAAGTTTCATAGGAATATGGTTTAATTTTTCATTAAATTTCTATATTTTCCTTTTAAACTGGTATATACATGTTACCTATAGGTAGAGCTCTGCTCTTAAGGCCCAATTTTAAGCCAAATCAGACAGTTCAAATTAATACGGACCGAGTATACCAAACTGCGGTGTAGTGTAAAGTATCATGAATTGAACCGTAGCATAATATTACCATGATATGTCGTGTCACTCTTAATCGGTGCACCTTTAGTGCTCTAACGTAGACTATATCGATTTCATCATAGTCTTGTGGTGGACCGGTCGCTGTATACATATATATAGCTTATTGGTAGAGTATTAACATTTGCTTTGTAACCAGGAATGTTTGGAGTTTGAATCCCGCTTGTGTCATGGCGGTGTCAAATCTAAGATGTAAACACAGGTAGCAACCCATCCTTTGCCAGAAGCTCAAACCATAAGCATGATTGTGTTCTTCACCGACAGCTGGTGACGTCTCAGTAAGAGTGAAAATTCTCGACGGGACGTCCTACAAACAATGCAATAAAGGCCCAGTGTATAAAGAAATGTAATATGCCATGGCAAGACGATAAATACGTGACACCACTGTCTCTGTTTAATATCATGATAAATACGTGACACCACTGTCTCTGGTTAATATCATGATAAATACGTGACACCACTGTCTCTGGTTAATATCATGATAAATACGTGACACCACTGTCTCTGGTTAATATCATGATAAATACGTGACACCACTGTCTCTGTTTGATATCATGATAAATACGTGACACCACTGTCTCTGGTTAATATCATGATAAATACGTGACACCACTGTCTCTGGTTAATATCATGATAAATACGTGACACCACTGTCTCTGGTTAATATCATGATAAATACGTGAAACCACTGTCTTCGTTTAATATCATGACACAACTGAAGCAGTGGCGGATCTAAATTAAGAGATAAAGATTCTAATTAAGTTCAATCTAATTAGAATTAGATGTTAGATCCGCTCACGTACTCGCATACATAACATTATGTATGCGAGCGGATCTAACATCTAATTTTAATGTATGCGAGTACGCGAGCGGATCTAACATCTAATTTTAATGTATGCGAGTACGCGAGCGGATCTAACATCTAATTATAATTAGATTGAATTAAGTTTAAGCATACAGTGTACACACATGGCGATGGAAATCAACCTTGCTACTTACATTACGGCAAAGAATTGTACACATGTCTATATATAGACATTGAACACCAAATGATTGTGATCAATTTATTAATTCTAGGTTTCTGAATGGATTTCAATATATCGTTAAAACAATGGGGGGGGGGGGGTAATGTGTCAAACATTTAGATTGTGTGAATTCATGCTGATTATTTATTAATAAGTGTATTGTTGTCATGAATTAAAATAAGTCATTGCTACACGAGGATTACTAACAAATTTTCAGGATTATCATCGCCTTGTTATAAAGCTATTAAACGGAGAATTTGGTGATTTTCATTATTTTATCTCACGATTTTCAGTATATTATATTATTCGAATTTCCTTATAGATCAAATTAATATAAATCTTAATTATGTTGGTAGAGGCTGTGTCAGGCCCATAGTACATGACAATAATTTTAACACTCAGCATAGTTTTGTAAGATCTTTACGTATTGTCTTTTAACTTGTACTATTATGACAAAATTTAAGACACCATTGAGATGTTTTGATACTTGTAGGAAAAGTGGAAATTGTTGCCAGCATTTCTGAAAGTGAAAGGGCTAGTCAAACAGCATATTGATTCCTTCAACTACTTTATCAATGTGGAGGTAAGACTCTTAACATGAAGGGGGGAAATCTCAAAATACATTTTATATGTAATGTATGTATACTGTCCATCTTCTAAATTCTTTGTCTTGACTGTAACACATCAGAGTTATCACAACTCTTTACATAACAAGAATGATATCTAGTTTGTTTGTTTCCCTAAAATGTAACTTTCATTGATTTTCAATTGATTCAGTCCTTCCTTTGAGCGGATGCATGCTGAGTCAGTTTGGAATTTCCCCAAGATTTTTTATTTTGAGGAAATATCCAGATACGAGAGAGATCACTTTATAAAACCAAAGGCACAAATTTAAGTGTTGTTTTGAACAAGAATTTAAATCACTTAAAGTGTAGATTACATTTCCTGCAGGCTCTGTATTATTTTGTGGGAGGCTTGTGAAGAGAAAATGTTATGTGTATCAATGAAAATTTTAGGATTAACCTTATTTTAGTGAAAGAATGCAATTTTATTGTGAAATTATTGAGAGAAAACTTACACGCCCTACTAACATGTGATTAATCTACAGATTACAGCTTAACTCTCCACTCCACCAGGTTGTTAAGGAAGTGAACGAGTTTGAGTGACAGGGCATGTACTGCACGTTACTGGCCGATGTTTATTTATCCTTCCTTGTGTTGTACTTCCTTTCTAATTATGAAGTGTTTATTATCATTAATTCAACGAAATCCACAATCAAAATTTTAGAATTTTTAAGTACAAAACACTCAGCCTCGCTGAATATTTTCTAGTGTCTGGTTAACTAGCTGACGGGAATCTCAGAGTGTGCGTCTGAAGAATTGATGTCTGAATGTGTCATCATTTCTTAGTGTGGTTCTGAAGAGTGATGTCTGAATGGATCGTCATTTCGTTTGATGTCTGAATGGATCGTTATTTCGTTTGATCTCTGAATGGATCGTCATTTCTTTCCAGATCAGAAGTATCATGAAAGCCAATGACAAAATCTTGAGTGATGCAGACCCAAACTTTTACATGAAGTAAGTGAAAATGTCCAAATATTTACATGATATATTGTAGATTATTTACATGATATATTGTAGATTATTTACATGATATATCGTAGATTATTTACATGATGTATTGTAGATTATTTACATGATATATTGTAGATTATTTACATAATGTATTGTAGATTATTTACATGATATATTGTAGATTATTTACATGATATATTGTAGATTATTTACATGATGTATTGTAGATTATTTACATGATATATCGTAGATTATTTACATGATATATTGTAGATTATTTTAAATATGTATGTTTTAGTTTGATAATACTATTATTATTACATATAATTAGATATTTATGTCTTCCCTCTTCTAGAGGGAGACCAACATGTATTGTTTTTGTACTTTGTCACAAAATTTGTGAACACTTCTCGTGTATGGCTTATCAGATAAACTTGAAACTTTGTACAATGCTACGTTCCCATGTTGAGATGTGAAGATCCAATTATTTTCCTAAAAGTTAAAGTGGATCTAAGAGGGGTGGAGTATATAATTTAGCTTGTGAACACTTTTCTCCTTTATATGGCACTTGAAACTTTGTACAGTGCTTCATTATCAATTAAAGATGTTCACATTGTTCTTACTCGGGATCTAATATTTTCCTACAATTTACAGTGGATCAAAGAGGAGTGTTTTATAGATTTTGTAATGTACAATGGCACAGGTCGCGGTAACTCAGTGGTGGAGCGTTCGCTTCATAATCATAAGGTCATGGGTTTGTGTCCCATTCATGTTATGATCAAACCTAAGACATTAAAATAGGCAATGATTGTTCCTTCACAAACGCTTGGCATTTAGAAGTGAGAATCACAGGTCTTTCAGATGTGGCCTTAAAAACAGGGGTCCCATGTCGCGACAGGTGTTGGCACAATAAGGAACCTTCACTGCTTCGGCCATGAACGCTAAGCATACACATGTAGGTCAAAATTTGCTGGTGAAGTTTCAATAAGAGTGAAAAATTCTCAAAGTGATGTGAAACATAACACATATGTTGTCGATATTGTATACTATCACATGATATGTTATAGATATCTGTAGACTATCACATGATATGTTATAGATATCTGTAGACTATAACATGGTATGTTGTAGATATCTGTAAACTATCACATGATATGTTGTAGATATCTGTAAACTACACATGGTATGTTGTAGATATCTGTAGACTATCACATGATATGTTGTAGATATCTGTAGACTATCACATGAAATGTTGTAGATATCTGTAAACTACACATGATATGTTGTAGATATCTGTAGACTATAACATGGTATGTTGTAGATATCTGTAAACTATCACATGATATGTTGTAGATATCTGTAAACTACACATGGTATGTTGTAGATATCTGTAAACTATAACATGGTATGTTGTAGATATCTGTAGACTATCACGTGATATGTTGTAGATATCTGTAGACTATCACATGATATGTTGTAGATATCTGTAGACTATCATGTGATATGTTGTAGATATCTGTAAACTACACATGGTATGTTGTAGATATCTGTAAACCAGGGACTGACACTAATTTTAATACCAACCTGTCCCTTCGGACAAGTTAACATGAAATTTAGGTTGTCCGAATGGAAAATGTACTTATCCGAAACTGATAAAGATTATGATGTAGAAATGATGCCCGATCTGAATGACACTCATTTCTGGCATCAAGCTGACATGTCATTTCTTACGTCGTAATATGTTTTATTTAAGACTATAATGGATCAAATAATCAGAGAATATTCCCCTTAAATTCTTTTTAATAAATTATTATTTGATAACCTATTGATAATTTTTCATTTTGGACATGTTTTTCGTAAAAATTATTCAATTTTAACTTCGGAAAAAGTGTTCTATATCTGTTTGTTCACTTCCAAGAATCACGCGACAATAGAGACATCTGATTGGCGCGATTAAAATACACCATGAAGCTGATTGGTCGATATTAATGAACAATCTAAATTTAGATCAGGGAAAACCAGAAAAACGCCATATTGATTATCAGATTATTTCTATCGACGAGATGTACTTCAAAAACCTTAAGGACTCTTTTCACGTAGAATTTATTAAAATTTCACGGATACCCTTCATTTATTTTTGGTTGTCCCATCGGACAGGTAAACTACAGAACTTAGTTGTCCGACCACCGTTTTAAGTTGTCCCGGACAATCGGACAGCCGTTAGTGTCAGTCCCTGTAAACTATCACATGATATGTTGTAGATATCTGTAGACTATCACATGATATGTTGTAGATATCTGTAGACTATCACATGATATGTTGTAGATATCTGTAGACTATCACATGATATGTTGTAGATATCTATGTTGCAGTCATGTGATATATGTAAACTATAACATGATATGTTGTAGATATCTGTAAACTATAACATGGTATGTTGTAGATATCTGTAAACTATCACATGATATGTTGTAGATATCTGTAGACTATCACATGATATGTTGTAGATATCTGTAAACTATCACATGGTATGTTGTAGATATCTGTAAACTATCACATGATATGTTGTAGATATCTGTAAACTATCACATGATATGTTGTAGATATCTGTAAACTATCACATGATATGTTGTAGATATCTGTAGACTATCACATGATATGTTGTAGATATCTGTAGACTATCACATGATATGTTGTAGATATCTGAATATCTATGTTGCAGTCATGTGATATATGTAAACTATAACATGATATGTTGTAGATATCTGTAAACTATAACATGGTATGTTGTAGATATCTGTAAACTATAACATGATATGTTGTAGATATCTGTAAACTATAACATGATATGTTGTAGATATCTGTAAACGTTGTAGATATCTGTAAACTATAACATGGTATGTTGTAGATATCTGTAAACTATAACATGGTATGTTGTAGATATCTGTAAACTACACATGTATAACATGATATGTTGTAATTAAATATCTGTAAACTATAACATGGTATGTTGTAGATATCTGAATATCTATGTTGGAATGCCAGATGTGGAGGAAGGATTCAACATCACCAAGCCGATTTCTCCTCATGAGGTAAGTTACCTGCTCCGGCTTGGTTAAAAAGCCGACGTCTGTCTGAATTTACCTGTAAGGCACAGGCAGTTATATCGCTTGGGTTCGAAGTTACTAGTAAAGAGTACTTCGAACCCAAGCAAAATATCGCCTGTGAATTAAGGGAGCTCAACTCACTGATTGCAAATCTCTGAATGAAAGGAAATTGTTTTTCTAATAGATGTTCAGGTTCTACTGGTCTGTGAACTAATGATCATAAAATTAGTTTTTTGAATAAAGATGTTTGCATTGCGTTTACCATTATTAATTAAAACTGTTTATTTGGTTTTTGTGGTACATATTTTTTATAGCAGTTTTAAATGATGTATGAGTAGGAAGGTTTCTGATGTGGGTTGGTAGGTCATTCCATAGTTTGATTTTTGAAGGTAACAAATTAAAATGAAAATAAAACAATGAATAGAAATTTAATCAAATTTAAATTCCATGTATTTTTCAAGTCAGTAGTATGTCTCCTTGTCATTCAGTTCACATTCTGAATCTGATTCTACATTTCAACATCCATCTCTCTTCTGTCTCACTCTCCAGAGTTTCCTTTCAGGAAGAATGATTTTATTTTCATTTATCATACAGGAAGGATGGTTTGGGTTTTTATTTATCATTCAGGAAGGATGGTTTTATTTTTATTTATCATTCAGGAAGGATGGTTTTATTTTTATTTATCATTCAGGAAGGATGGTTTTATTTTCATGTATGATTGTTGTTCTTTCAAATTTTTGGGTGTTTTAAAATTGACTTTGTATTATTTTTTTTCAAGTTAAAAATCCTTAGATCCTTTTTTAATACTCAACATCAAACACCAGTGCAAAAGCATGTTGAATTTTGTACTAAAGCATGTTGAATTTATAGTTGAACTCCATTTACTGACATTAAGAATTATGATTTGTTACAAATAAGATATAGAATTATTAAAGTCTCAATAATTCATTTATTCATGATAATGATTAACTACTTCATAACTAAATACAGTGAAACTTCTCTAAACCGGCCAGCTGTCGGACCGACAAAAACGGCCAGTTTAGAGGGGTGGCCGGTATAGTGAGAATTTAGCATTTATAGAGACATTTCAGCTCAATTTTTATTAAATATTTCATTGACATACCACAAACCATATAATATGGTGTTCAAGGACTATTATTTCACTATTGGAAATAAAACAAAATCATTTACTAAGGCCACATAAAATTAATTCTCTGGTTCTCAGGCCAATTTTCTCAAAAACAGATGAGGGAGGGAGGCTTTTTTTTTTTCTTTTTATTCGTACCAAAACAGATGAGGGAGGCTTTTTTTTATTTGCCAACTTGACATAAAACATATAACATCAAGCAAATTCTTTATTGTACCGTCACTATACATATGAAACAAATTTAACACATGCTATCTTAACAAATTGTCTTGTGTGGTCAAAATAATAAAGCATATGTACTACAGTTAAGTTGCATAGTGTTTTTTCCCTTCATTTTTTCTGCTTTTTTGCTCTCAAGCTCTGAACATTTTTCCTTTTCAATGGAGGCTGTAACTTAGAAACCACACAATCTGGACACATAGGATATTGTCCCTCTTCAGTATCTGTGTCTTGTGCCCCACAGTGGTAGCAAATTGGAGGAAATACACCAGAACTGTAATAGGGTACCTCAACAGGAGAAGTGCATGATAAATTCGATTTAACAAATACTTTCTCCAACAGAGCACTGATACGAGGTGCTCTGACGGGATCCTCCTCTGGTTGATTGACTCAACTCACCCCTCTTATGTTTATGGTTTTCGGGTACATTGTAACCAAACAGATTTTCAAAAAGAACTGGAAGAGCAAAACACCGATCTCTGAGGGTATCAACAAATGGGTCTATTGTCCAAATACAGTTAGTTAAAGCATTTATGAAATCTTTACCTTCATCTATTGTCATTGGTGTAAAACCCAGGCCTGCGTTTCCCAACAAATATAAAATTTTGTTGTAAACAATTCGCTTATTGTTTGTAATTTTGGCATCTTCAGAGAATGGCTCTGGAAGGCAAAGTTTACGTGCGTTAAAAACCAACATGTCGTTGATATTTCTGGTGGCTCTTCCCGGTTCTTGACAATCCTTGGCATTATTATTATGATCATCGGCACTATCATTGTCCAAATGTGCAGAAACATCGGCGGGCTTGGTTTCACACACCGTATATCTCACAAAGTGGCCGAAAACAGGTATCGTTGACGATACTTTATTTGTAATGATTGCAGAGTCTAATTCGTTCTTGTTCTTACCGACACTAACGGAGACAGCGGCATTTTTTAATTTCTCAGGAAACGTCCAGCTTCCCAAATCGAACTTCATTGCTTTCACACCCTCATAAAGATCTAGGAAGGTACATCCCTCCGAATATCCCTCTATAATTGTCCATGGTAGAATGAACACTGCTCCTTGTCGAATACTTATTGACACAATAGACATTCTCAAAATAATGCTGCAACCACGTTGTTATACATCGGAAGTCTTTATTGCGCACGACAAACGAAGATTTCCGGTATTCGGTATTCTCTGCTAAATACAGCTATTCGTATACTGAGACAGGAGGAGCTCCGAATAATGCGGAAGTTTTGAAAAATTGAATGCGGAATTTTTTTTTCCGGATACGTCGCCGCATTACCTACTTTTTATTTTATTAAAAATGCAATAAAATTTGCAATGCGGGCACCTCAAAACAGATGCGCGCGGGCCTGAGAACCGTAATTTCAATTTTATGTGGCCTAACATGTTTATTTTCAATTTATAGCACTTAAACTAATTAAACATGAATAAACATTTTTATATTGACATGCATAGATAATGGAAAACAGTCCGTTTAAATAAAACTGCATTTGATATATGTATTGAAATTTGTAGACTAGCAGCATTTATGTATAATTGCGGCTTATGTTTTAATAAACAAAACCAACACATAGCCATTTGATTGCTACAATTAATACACAGAGTAGGTACTGCTCATTTTGATATGCGGATCTATGATCAATTATCGGTGGAGGTCAAACTAGTCCGCTTCTACCTACAGGTAATTATTACAAGAAAGAGTCTTGCTGCAATCATCTAATTTTAACTAAAAATTTATAACAGGATACATAAAGAAAACACAGAGGCCTATTATTGGAATTTCTCTTACCTATAAAAACTCTGTTTACGTCCATTGCTTATATCGTTAACAAATTTGTTTTGACATTTTTGAAAAGTACAGTAGTAAATATATAATTTCAATTTAGATGTTTCTTAGGAATTTAAGTCTATTGAAACCCCCCAAAACTCATTTATCTATTGAAAATTATCATTAACAGTCATGGGTTTGTTGTTTATTAACTACCGCTTATATCCATGGTGCAACAATATGGCGCATTGATTGTATTCATTCAATATATGCATATCTGTTTATAACATTTCGTACAGAAATTTGAAAGGGTCACTTCGATTAGCCAAGCACCAATTAACACCCTGGACAGCACAGGTAAACTATAGAACTTATAGAGGCCACTTGTGTTTTTCACACCTCCGGTTGATAATTTCCCACCTGGTCTGTAGGTCAGTCATTTTTCACACCTGGCCAGTCTTAATCACCCCTCTGGCCAAAATGTTCTAGTCTTCAAATAGTGGCCAGTATTATAAGGGTAATTTACACATGTTTGTTAACAATTGTACTTTAAAAAGTGGCTGATGTCCGGTTTTCAGGGGTGGCCGGTTTTGTGAGACTTTCTTTGTAAGGAAATGTTAAGGTTTCTGCCGGGACTTTGAAAATCGGCCGATATTCAGAGAGAACCGGTATTCTGAGGGGCCGGTTTGGAGAAGTTTCACTGTAGTAACTTCAAGGATTAGTCAATGAATGGTGTGTGTTTTTGGAATAACTTTTACAAGAAGGAATACGTACAGAGAGATACTCTTCAGAAATTAAATATATTGCCAGTTTCAAGGTTGTGATCTTTTTTCCCCTGAACTAGTGGAAATGCTATTTTATGGTCAAGGGGTGTTACCCTAGAAAATGTTTGATACAACGCCTATATTTGGGTACATTTTGAGTAAATTGATGATTTCTTTTAAGAAATGTAATACTTGAAATGATGAAACTAAATGATACAATTATGAATTAGCCTAAATGAATATTTTTAAATGTTGGTCTGGCGTTGCTATCATAACAAATGATGCGTGTTATTCCATTATTTTCGTCATATTTAAGCCATTCCTGTCCCATTGACCAGTGTTCTTGAAACCTGCATAGCCCTAGTTTTGTTCATATGTTTCTTTTTTTTTTTTTGTTTCATTGCACATTTCTTGTTATCACTCAGACTTAGGTGTTTCACTGGTGTAATAATTTAACAGCGGTCACTACATTTTGTTTTATTGTATTTTTCAAAATCGTTGCAGAGTGGAAACCAATTGAACTGATAAGCAAAATATTTATATTGGACATTTTGTTTTTTGTTTTTTTTTCTTTCTTTTGTTGGCAAAACTGATAAAACCGATGCTTTTCAAGAACTTCGCATGTGACACACATTAAAATCTATCTACCGTGTGACATAAAATTTCATCTACTATGTGACACATAAAAATTCATCTACCATGTGACACATAAAAATTCATCTACCATGTGACACACATACAGATCTATGTACTGTGTGACACATATAAAAATCTATCGGTGTCGTTTTGTGTTTATCCTTATTGCCATTTCAATCTTGACTTTCAAAATGGTTCCTTTTTCAAACTGAAAATCAGTCATTGTTTTTGGTATTAGAGCCTGATATCAATATAATGATTAAACTTGAAATTGTTCTCTCACCGATCTTAAAGTTGATGTGATAAATTTCAGTGCCGTTTGTTGTCACATTGATTTGTTAAATTTCAGTGCCGTTTGCGTGACATGACATATTCTGCTCCTATCACCGTGGATATCGAGTACACTCGTGGAAACCAGAGAATCGTCAGAAACAACTTACCCATCGGGAGGTACGATAGTGTTAATGTATTTCCTTAATGCTAATGAAGATTAATTTTTTACGATTGTATTGAATGATGGTTATTGTATCTGTGCATAGAATGTCAGGGATTGAATTCATTTGTGTGTGTGTAGAATGTCAGTGATTGAATTCATTTGTGTGTGTGTAGAATGTCAGTGATTGAATTCATTTGTGTGTGTGTAGAATGTCAGTGATTGAATTCATTTGTGTGTGTGTAGAATGTCAGGGATTGAATTCATTTGTGTGTGTGTGTAGAATGTCAGGGATTGAATTCATTTGTGTGTGTGTAGAATGTCAGGGATTGAATTCATTTGTGTGTGTAGAATGTCAGGGATTGAATTCATTTGTGTGTGTGTAGAATGTCAGGGATTGAATTCATTTGTGTGTGTGTAGAATGTCAGGGATTGAATTCATTTGTGTGTGTGTGTAGAATGTCAGGGATTGAATTCATTTGTGTGTGTGTAGAATGTCAGGGATTGAATTCATTTGTGTGTGTGTAGATTGTATCTGTGCATAGAATGTCAGGGATTGAATTCATTTGTGTGTGTGTAGAATGTCAGGGATTTAATTCATTTGTGTGTGTGTGTAGAATGTCAGGGATTGAATTCATTTGTGTGTGTGTAGAATGTCAGGGATTAAATTCATTTGTGTGTGTGTAGATTGTATCTGTGCATAGAATGTCAGGGATTGAATTCATTTGTGTGTGTGTAGAATGTCAGTGATTGAATTCATTTGTGTGTGTGTAGAATGTCAGTGATTGAATTCATTTGTGTGTGTGTAGAATGTCAGTGATTGAATTCATTTGTGTGTGTGTAGAATGTCAGTGATTGAATTCATTTGTGTGTGTGTAGAATGTCAGGGATTAAATTCATTTGTGTGTGTGTAGAATGTCAGGGATTGAATTCATTTGTGTGTGTGTAGAATGTCAGTGATTGAATTCATGTGTGTGTGTGTAGAATGTCAGTGATTGAATTCATTTGTGTGTGTGTAGAATGTCAGGGATTGAATTCATTTGTGTGTGTGTAGAATGTCAGTGATTGAATTCATTTGTGTGTGTGTAGAATGTCAGTGATTGAATTCATTTGTGTGTGTGTAGAATGTCAGGGATTAAATTCATTTGTGTGTGTGTAGAATGTCAGGGATTGAATTCATTTGTGTGTGCAGAGAATGTCAGTGATTGAATTCATTTGTGTGTGTGTAGAATGTCAGTGATTGAATTCATTTGTGTGTGTGTAGAATGTCAGGGATTGAATTCATTTGTGTGTGTGTAGAATGTCAGTGATTGAATTCATTTGTGTGTGTGTAGAATGTCAGTGATTGAATTCATTTGTGTGTGTGTAGAATGTCAGGGATTAAATTCATTTGTGTGTGTGTAGAATGTCAGGGATTGAATTCATTTGTGTGTGCAGAGAATGTCAGTGATTGAATTCATTTGTGTGTGTGTAGAATGTCAGGGATTGAATTCATTTGTGTGTGTGTGTAGAATGTCAAGGATTGAATTCATTTGTGTGTGTGTGTAGAATGTCAGGGATTGAATTCATTTGTGTGTGTGTGTGTAGAATGTCAGGGATTGAATTCATTTGTGTGTGTGTGTAGAATGTCAGGGATTGAATTCATTTGTGTGTGTAGAATGACCGTTATCGAAGAATTTTTTTTTCATCTGAGCCTTGAATGACAGTTATTAAATTAATTTTTCCTCAGTGTGTAGAATGACCACAATTGAGTTAATTTTTTCGTCTATGCATATAATGACAGTTATTGAGTTAATTTTTTCATCTATTCATAGAATGACAGTTATTGAGTTAATTTTTTCGCCTATGCATAGAATGACAGTTATTGAGTTAATTTTTTAATCTATGCATGGAATGACAGTTAATATTGAGTTCATTTTTTCGCCAATGCATAAAATGACAGTTATTGAATTAATTTTTCCCCTGTGTGTAGAATGCCAG
Source organism: Ostrea edulis (assembly GCF_947568905.1). NCBI lineage: Eukaryota > Metazoa > Mollusca > Bivalvia > Ostreida > Ostreidae > Ostrea > Ostrea edulis. The sequence continues at coordinate 90,324,649 of NC_079166.1, read as the reverse complement.
TAATTGAGTTGTTGTTTTTGTCTGTGTGTAGAATGAACATTATTGAGTTGGGTTTTTTTTTCACCCATGCATAGAATGAAAGTCATTTAATTGATTTTTTGCCTGTGCATAGGATGACAGTTTTTGAGTTATTTTTTCACCCATGCATAGAATGACCATGATTGAGTTATTTTTTTGGCCTGTGCGTAGAATCACAGGTTTGAAATTGAATTTTTGGCCTGTGTGTAGAATCACAGATTTGAAATTAATTTTTTCGCCTGTGTGTAGAATGCCTATCATGCTGAGAAGCTCTAACTGTGTGCTGAATGGAAAGAGTCCTGCAGAAATGGCCAAACTGAACGAGTGTCCGATGGACCCGGGTGGCTACTTCATCACCAGGGGCACTGAGAAGGTCATCTTAATCCAGGAGCAACTGTCTAAAAATAGAATGATTGTGGACACGGATAGCGGGCGAAATCGGTCCATAGAATGTTCTGTAACAAGGTCAGTGCTCATTGATCAGGTGATTGTAATATATTATGTCAGAGACTTTATGTCATATTAATGGTTTTCATTGTTTTACTAGCTATGACATCATAGCTTATTACACTAATATATAGCATCTCGTAGTAGGCTGTGTGTTATAACTGTTGGGTATATTGTGATGTCAGTGATATGACTTTCATACCTGAGCGAATTAGAACATCACTGAGACATGGTTCAGAGGATTTCATTGTGTTTATCTGTCAATTCTCCTTTGAATGAAATATTTATTATTATAAATTTGCATAGTTAAAGGCTGTTAAAATGGAATACAACCAAGCTAAGGCCAAAATAAAATATATATGCGTTTCCTATTTCACTCCCCCCAATATGAGGTAGGGTAGATTGGTGAAACATTTTATTTTACTGAAACATTTTATTTAAATCTTGGTTTTTGATACACTTTGAATACATGTCTATATACATTACATTTAGACAAACATTTTGAAGATCAATAGTAGTCAAAATGTAAATCGGAAACTCAACTGCAAAATGAAAAAAAAAGTCCAGTTTGAAAATTGCAGATTTTTATTTCATTTAATAATATGTATAATATATTGTCTATAAAATGATTTATAATCTTTAAGGCTGGCAGCAAAAATGTAGGTAGGGTCAGGAAACCAGAAACACTCATAGATTATATGTGTCCTAATTAAAAACCTTTTTATTTCCCTTCAAAATAAATGATACTATATCTGTAGATTTTATAAATTCTGCTCCAAATAATGACTTTAATTAATCAATTTCATAACTGCATGTTTTTCTTTTGCACTAAAAAATTTCAAAGAAAACTACATATCCTGTCAGATTGTAATGAACAGAAATACCATTTGTATGTATTACTAAGGGTAGTGGAGTTCCTCTTGGTGTGAATTACGAATGGTTTTCTTTTATTGTGTTACAGCTCAACTCATGAGAGGAAGAGTAAAACATATGTGTCAACTAAAAAGGAGAAATTCTACCTGAGACACAACACATTTACAGAGGTAGGAACATTTACATGTTGGCTACAGGTGAGAAATTCTACCTGAGACACAACACATTTTTACATGTCAGCTACAGGGGAGAAATTCTACCTGAGACACAACACATTTACAGAGATAGGAACATTTACATGTCGGCTACACATGAGAAATTCTGTCTCAGACTCGACACATTTACAGAGTTAGGAATAATTAAGAAACATTTACGTGACTGTATGTATCAACTAAACATGTGAAATTATGTATCAGACTCGAAACATTTACAGAGATAGGAACAAAGTCATGTTTGTGTCTACTAAACACTAGAAATTCTCCCGTTTGTGTCTACTAACACTAGAAATTCTCCCGTTTGTGTCTACTAAACACTAAAAATTCTCCCGTTTGTGTCTACTAACACTAGACATTCTCCCGTTTGTGTCTACTAAACAATAGAAATTCTCCCATTTGTGTCTACTAACACTAGAAATTCTCCCGTTTGTGTCTACTAAACACTAGAAATTCTCCCGTTTGTGTCTACTAACACTAGAAATTCTCTCGTTTGTGTCTACTAACACTAGAAATTCTCCCGTTTGTGTCTGCTAAACACTAGAAATTCTTCCGTTTGTGTCTACTAACACTAGAAATTCTCCCGTTTGTGTCTACTAACACTAAAAATTCTCCCGTTTGTGTCTACTAAACACTAAAAAATTTTCCCGTTTGTGTCTACTAAACACTAGAAATTCCCCCGTTTAGTTTAGGCAGTTGCAGCCAATGATAAAGCCATTGCATTTATATAGTCTTAAAGCTGTATATCAGTTTGTAAGGTTTGAGTGTCCTTTACAATATCTCTTATCAGGACATCCCTGTGGCGATAGCCTTCAAGGCGATGGGAATCGAGTGTGACCAGGAGATTGTCCAGATGATCGGCAGTGAGGAGGAGATTCTGACTTCTGTCGCCCCCTGTCTGGAGGAGTGCCACCGCGCACAGGTGTTCACACAGCTACAGGTACTGCCCCATACCCCCACCCCATGTACTAGTGTTCACACAAATACAGGTACAGCCCCACCCCCATACCCCACCCCGTGTACAGGTGTTCACACAGCTACAGCCCCACCCCCCATACCCCCACCCTGTGTACAGGTGTTCACTCAGCTACAGGTACAGCCACACCCCCCATACCCCCACCCTGTGTACAGGTGTTCACTCAGCTACAGGTACAGCCCCACCCCCATACCCCCACCCTGTGTACAGGTGTTCACTCAGATACAGGTTCTGTTTACTTCTCTCACCAGGGGAAAGGGTCTGCTTGGATCTAACTAGATATAATTTGATTAATTTAATTGATCAAGTGTTTTAATCCCCTGCATTTTCTCTTGGCTTTCAGGCCCTGAAGTACATTGGACAAAGAGTTAGACAGAGACGAATCTGGGGAGGATCAAAGAAAACAAAGTTAGAGGAAGCCAGAGAGGCTCTTCATGACATTGTGTTAGCACATGTTCCGGTGAGTAGTCACATGTACCAGTGTGTAGACATATGAACTGGTGTGTAGACACATGTACCGGTGTGTAGACACATGTACCGGTGTGTAGTCTGTAGACACATGTACCGGTGTGTAGTCTGTAGTCACATGTACCGGTGTGTAGACACATGTACTAGTGTGTAGTCACATGTACCAGTGTGTAGTCACATGTACCGGTGTGTAGACACATGAACTGGTGTGTAGACACATGTACCGGTGTGTAGACACATGTACCGGTGTGTAGACACATGTACCGGTGTGTAGACACATGAACTGGTGTGTAGACACATGTACCGGTGTGTAGACACATGTACCGGTGTGTAGACACATGTACCGGTGTGTAGACACATGTACCAGTGTGTAGACATATGTACCGGTGTGTAGACACATGTACCAGTGTGTAGACATATGTACCGGTGTGTAGACACATGTACCAGTGTGTAGTTTGTAGACACATGTACCGGTCTGTAGTCTGTAGACACATGAACTGGTGTCTAGACACATGTACTGGTGTGTAGACACATGTACCGGTGTGTAGTCACATGTACCGGTGTGTAGACACATGTACTGGTCTGTAGTCTGTAGACACATGTACCGGTGTGTAGTCTGTAGACACATGTACCGGTGTGTAGACACATGTACTGGTCTGTAGTCTGTAGACACATGTACCGGTGTGTAGTCTGTAGAATGAGTTATAGACTTATTTCTCATCAGTAGTTTATATAACATGTGTTTAAATCTATATTTACATGTGTTGTGTTAGTATTGATTTATTAAATCTCTATATACCTATGTTAGTAGTGATATATTAGATGTGTATTTACCTGTGGTGGATCTATATTTACAGGTGGTGGAGTGGAACTTTAAACTGAAGGCCGCCTACCTAGCGCTGATGGTCAGACGGGTCATCCTGGCCAAAGATCAGCAGATGAAAGGTGACGACAGAGATTACTATGGCAACAAGAGGCTGGAGTTGGCTGGACAGCTTCTTTCACTATTGTTTGAAGATCTTTTCAAAAAATTTAACTCAGAGGTAGGTTTCTTTTTATTGTTCTACTTTCTACTGTCAGCTTCAAACAAACTTATTCTACTGACAGCTGTAAACACTTATTCTACTGTCATCTGTAAACACACTTAGCATCTGTAAACAAACTTATTCTACTGACAGCTGTAAACACTTATTCTACTGTCATCTGTAAACACACTTAGCATCTGTAAACACACTTATTCTACTGACAGCTGTAAACACTTATTCTACTGTCATCTGTAAACACACTTATTCTACTGTCATCTGTAAACACACTTAGCATCTGTAAACACACTTATTCTACTGACAGCTGTAAACACTTATTCTACTGTCATCTGTAAACACACTTATTCTACTGACAGCTGTAAACACTTATTCTACTGTCATCTGTAAACACACTTATTCTACTGACAGCTGTAAACACACTTATTCGACTGTAAACAAACTTATTCTACTGACAGCTGTAAACACTTATTCTACTGTCATCTGTAAACACACTTATTCTACTGACAGCTGTAAACACTTATTCTACTGTCATCTGTAAACACACTTATTCTACTGTCATCTGTAAACACACTTAGCATCTGTAAACACACTTAGCATCTGTAAACACACTTAGCATCTGTAAACACACTTATTCTACTGTCAGTTTTAGTTGTCTATCTGGTTTGTAGTTGAAGAGAATCGCAGACATGACAATCCCAAAACCGCGTGCAGCTCAGTTTGACATCATCAAACACATGAGGCAAGACCAGATCACCAACGGACTAGTCAACGCCATCTCCTCGGTAACTGTTTAGTCAACACTATCTCCATGGTAACTGTTTGTTTTAGATACATGATTAAGACTAGTCAACACTATCTCCATAGTAACTGTTTATCTTAGATACATGTACATGATTAAGACTAGTCAACACTATCTCCATGGTAACTGTTTATCTTAGATACATGATTAAGACTAGTCAACACTATCTCCATGGTAACTGTTTATCTTAGATACATGATTAAGACTAGTCAACACTATCTCCATGGTAACTATTTATCTTACATACATGATGAAGACTAGGGCTGGATTCATGATCGTAGCGGCTAGGTAGGACTCGGTAGCGCTACGATCTTGAACGATGAGCTAGGCTAGCCCTACGTAGGGATAACAAGCATTAATTCATACAGTGCGTTCAATAGACCTAGATATCTAGCCTAGCAGCTATGCTAGCCGCTACGATCTTGAACACAGCCCTAGCAACATTATCTCCATGGTAACTGTTTAGGCAACACTATCTCCATGGTTACTGTTTATGTTAGATATATGATGAAGACTATTCAATACTGTCTCCATGGTAACTGTTTATCTTAGATACATGATGAAGACTAGTCAACGCTGTCTCCATGGTAACTGTTTATGTTAGATACATAATTAAGAGTAGTCAACACTGTCTCCATGGTGAAAGGCATTAATAGAATAGTAAATGAATCAGATAAATTTCTATTGTAAATGATTCTACATCACACTCTTGTATTCTCAGGTTGACCCATTACAATTCATAAATCAAAGTACAGAAAGTACTGATGGGAGTTAACCTGTTACAATTCATAGATCATGTCTGTATCCTTAATCTCTTGTTGATCTGTTACATAAATCATGTCTGTAACTTTACTTTCGTTTCGTTATGCAGGGAAATTGGTCAATCAAGAGATTTAAGGTGGAGCGAGCAGGTGTCACTCAGGTGTTATCTCGTCTGTCATACATCTCAGCCCTCGGGATGATGACTCGAATATCTAGTCAGGTAAGACGGGCTCATTACTTAGGTGTTATCTCGTCTGACATACATCTCAGTGCTCGGGATGATGACTCGAATATCTAGTCAGGTAAGACGGGCTCATTAGTCAGGTGTTATCTCGTCTGTCATACATCTCAGCTCTCGGGATGATGACTTGAATATCTAGTCAGGTAAGACGGGCTCATTACTTAGGTGTTATCTCGTCTGACATACATCTCAGCTCTCGGGATGATGACTCGAATATCTAGTCAGTGTGATGGGCTCCAGACTCTGAGATAAATTGATGTATTGTTACAGTACAGTAGATCTTGCACCCTCTCCGCAGGTTAAAGTGTGACTACGTTCTAATGAATTGAAACTTGTAAATTACTGGACTTCCCTGATTTACATTTAATTTACTGCTGCAGCAACATGTGCTTTATGCTTTGATACTCTTTTTCTCTCTCGCTATCTATTTCTCTCCAGGTGTTCTTGTTATTTTTGTATTAATTTTGATTTGCAGTTTGAGAAGACACGGAAGGTGAGCGGTCCGCGTTCCCTGCAGCCGTCACAGTGGGGGATGCTGTGTCCCTCCGACACTCCAGAGGGGGAGGTAATTATTGTGTCTGTTACCTGTAAACATCGTGTGTCTGTTACCTGTAAACATCATGTGTCTGTTACCTGTAAACATCGTGTGTATGTTACCTGTAAACATTGTGTGTCTCTTCACCTGTAAACATTGTGTGTCTCTTCACCTGTAAACATTAGGGCTGAGACGATATACCACCTTCATGATATGATACGTATTGCAATACTTATGCCACAATTCAATATTTTCAATACAATTCATTTTATGGAAGAAACCAATAAAATTTAATTACGCAGATTCACAGTCACAATTTTAAAAGCAAACTGTTTACAAACTGCTGAATGGCAAGATGTATGTTGACTCTGTAGTTGTTTTTGTCAGACTTGGGGATAACAACAGTCTGACTGTTGTTGGACACCATTTTGTCTCGCGTGTACACTGTACATGTATGTATAGGTAACAAGTACAGGTGAAGTGTATTGTATTTATGTAAATTACTGAACCTGATTTTTTTTTAAAAATTATCGAACTGAAGATCGAGACAAGAATCGAACATAGAATCGCCGAGCGTTTATCTTGAACAGTATCAAATTGACTATTTCAGAGAATCGTCTCTGCCCTAGATAAATATTCTCGTCATCTCAGCAGTATGGGAAATAGAGTTCAGTATAATAGTGAAGAGATATAACTTGTACTACATTTAACTTATCTAAACCAAGAGCTCAAGTAATCGTTATTGATTGAAGTCTGTCACCCGTCTGTCTGTCTGTAAACTTTCCATATTTTTGGTTTCTTCTCAAGAACCACAGGGCCAATTTTGATCAAATTTGGCATCAAGCGTCCATGGATGAAGGGAATTTAGGTTAATCAAAATTTGTTTATTAATTTCATTCACTTTCTTAATTAGTGTCTTATCATTCAAATATTTAATATTTTAATTGTTTGATTCTTTTATCGACTTCTTATTAAACAAATAGTTCATTGCATCTTTGATTGGTTGTATATTGTTTAACGTCCTGCCCGAAAAATTTTCACTCATATACATCAATCAGTTCACTTTTATATTGTCTTTCCTAACTGGCCATGTTTTAAGGTGGGTATAATGATGTGTTCAGTATTTCCTTGACTTACAAGCCGAATAACAGCATAATGTGTTGTTGTTTTGAAAAGCAAACCAAATATGTATCAATTATGCCATGAATTGTGAATGAATATACTGCTGTAAGTGCGATAATTGACGATACCGATTATATAATCCACGTTTTGTAAACAAATGACCTGTCACTGGCCGGCACGTGTTTATAGCTTCATTTGAGAGTCTACAGTATCTTTGTTTCCTGTCAATAAACTTTTTGGACTGTGTGTACAATGTTGTAATATAAGTGATCTCTGTAGAAGAATCTGATTGGCTGTATGTGTTTAACAGTGAATACATGTGGTTTTATGTTGTGTAAATGAATTGCTAATTATATGATTACATTGATGTTTTGTGTCGGTGAATCTGATTGGCTGTATGTGTTTAGCAGTGAATACATGTGATCTTATGTTGTGTAAATGAATTACTGATTATATGATTACATTGATGTTTTGTGTTGGTAAATCTGATTGGCTGTCCTATATCCCCAGGCTTGTGGACTAGTCAAGAACCTGGCCCTGATGACCCACATCACTACAGACCTGGACGAAAGTCCAATCGTCCGCCTGGCGTTTAACTTGGGAGTGGAGGACATCCAGCTCCTGAGCGGGGAGGAAATGACCAGTCCCATGGTCTACATGGTCTTCCTTAATGGTAAGCTATAAAATGACCAGCGGTCTTTCTTAATGGTAAGCTATAAAATGACTGGCGGTCTTCCTTAATGGTAAGCTATAAAATGACCAGCGGTCTTCCTTAATGGTAAGCTATAAAATGACTGGCGGTCTTCCTTAATGGTAAGCTATAAAATGACCAGCGGTCTTCCTTAATGGTAAGCTATAAAATGACTGGCGGTCTTCCATATTGGCAAGCTATAAAATGACTGGCGTGGTAAGATATAAAATGACTGGCAGTCTTCCTTAATGGTAAGATATAAAATGCTTGGCGGTCTTCCTTAACTCATTCAGCCCCAGCTATGTTATCTGAGATAAGCCCCAGCAGTGTTTTGCTGCCTGCGCCCCAGACAAATTCTTATCTGACTCCCTGCTGCTGCTGAGTTATCAACACACCTTAGATAAAAGCTCATTAATTCTTTATTTATGAACACATGTTTCTTATATTTTCAGGTTATAAAGAAGAAAAATTATAGATCCTAATGATATAAAAATTATCTTATTATCTTGATATAAAAGCATTAAACTTTGACTATAAAATAAAAAATACCCTTTTCTCAACACAATATTTTAATATTTCCACTATATACATCCACTACAAACACAAGGAACGCAAATTTTTACTGTACATAAATAGCTTTAAATTGTTGCAAATGGTATGGCTTAAAACAGTCACTACATAAATTAATGTTGCACTGTTTTGTACCAACTTGGATTTGCTTTCGATCGTAATGCAAGTTCTGCATATCTGTTAGTTTCGTTTGACAGAATCGTATACATATCAGTAGGGAAAACCAAATTTAGGAAATCTATTTCCTTTTTGTACTCCTGTAATTCACTGGTGGGACCAGGTTGTGGGCCTGTGAATGCGGGAACATTTATTTGTCGCAAATTGTCACTCCAACAATTGTAATCCTGCCAGTACAACGTCATCATCACTACTTTCACTTTCTTCGTCCGATTCACTGTCAATGTCCGATATTTCTATATCAGATCCTGCCGTTTCTGCATCATCTAATTCTAATAAATGTGCAACATATTTAGTTTCTGCTTCTTCAACATCTCTTAAAGTAAAACCTTCAAATTCTTCGCCACTATCGCCACTCTGAACATCCGCCACCATTACGATCAACATCTGTTTACACGCTTCACAATTTCTTTGTCTATGTCTATTTTTATCATGAATAAATTATATTAACAACACCAAAACATTTATAAACCTTTATTCTATTGGTTTAAATACCCAAAAGTCCGACATTTTCTTTTTATCCCACCAATCAAAGCTTGTATAACTACCTAGTAAATGTGCGAGTATACTCGTCATTGGCCACAGACAGTGGGGTTTTCCTATACTCGTCACTGCAGATAAAGGCGCTATAAATACGACGAGTATAGTCGTCAGTGGGGCTGAATGAGTTAATGGTAAGCTAATATGTCCTACAGCGTTACCGTGTTTGAGGGTGAAGCAAAGAAATTAATCTATATCCATTACAGAACAGAGCTCTATCAAAGCATCCCAACTTTAGACATTTGATCCGCCTATTCATTGAACGCAGGAAATATAACGCAACTGAAGTAAACAGTGTATTGTGATGTCATATTCAGCGTCGGCGTTTCGTATTTACAAACATATACTGTAGGAGACATGGTACAATTGTAATAATCGAGGAATGATTATATAATTATATTTTATCAGTAAAATAAGATTTACATGCTTTTACAGATTTTATGTAACATCTCGGAACAACGTGAATTAGGGTAGATGAGATTCAAAATGGAGAAATACATGTCCACGTGTTTGTATTCCAATCGATGCCATTTGGACCAACATTTTTAAGTTCCATAGACCTGTATGATTCAATTTTTTATTAGTTTTCTATATTTTTCCTTTAAACATGTATATATGTGTTACCTATAAGGAGAGCTTTGGGCCGTGAGAAGGCTTTACCCTCTATAAAATGACCCACCTAATGATCTAATGGTAAGCTATAAAATGACCCGTCCTTTGATCTATGTGGACTTCCTTAATGGCAAGAAGTTTTTCTCAGCATGTTCACTCATGGCTGGTATGAATATTTTTTTAACTACAAAATGTTAAACGTCTATACAACACCAATATAGGAACTCGCTGCTAGTTATTGTGTCGCCTGTGAAACATTTTGGATCACTTATGATGTAAGAACTCATTCCTAGTTGGTATGTCGCCCCTGTGAAGAATTGTGAAATTCAGAGGTTACTTTTTCCATCTTCCATCTGTCACATTGTAGAATTTTTATCCTATGCATTCCATCTAAAATATAAAATGCTCACTGATGCCCTGTCATACTGTTGTCCTAACAGGGAACACATTAAGTCTGCCTTTCTCCTGCCATCACCACCTGATGTACCTTAATACTACCTGCCATCACCACCTGATGCACCTTAATACTACCTGGCATTCATTAATGATCATTAAGCTACCGTATTTATCCCATTGAGCACCCTGGGCACTTAGAAAACGGGAAAAAGGACCCCTTATTTAGAACCTTGTTTTTGAAATATTTCCAGTTAAATTTTGACTTGAAGAAATGTTTGAATAGATGTTGAATTCTAGGTGAGTTTTTATCCTATTTTCCTTTACAATAATATAATCCACTCAGACCTTATTTATTTATTAAATACACAAACTTTAAGTGACTGGTTCACAATTTTTAAAAACAATATTTTTCATTTTTGATGTTAAACATTAAAAATATAATTGATTTAATGTTGACAGCCAAAATTTTGACCTTCTGAATGCAAGAATAAAAGCAATATTTTAGCCTTAAATCTGTGTTATGTAAACAAAGACTCGAGTCTTTTTAATATGTATACAAACAAACAAGTGCAATATCAATTTTGTAATATAAAGCATCTTAATTTTGCATAGTCACAAATTTTAACTTTTAGATGACCATTTTATCCACATAATGCTTGAAATGTGAAAGATATGATAAACTTAGATCGATATCCATTTCTTTTGAAAATCTCATAAACAATAACATACCGCAATCTTTGTTTACAAAACAAATGATAAACTCTCTAAAATGAGCTTTTGTGATAATGTATAACCTTAATTTTTATGTGAAATATTTTAAACACATTAAACAATAGATTTTGATCATTAAAAGTGAAAAACAAAATTTTGGGGAAAATAGTGAATCAGTCCCTTTAAAATATAGTAATTATGACTGGTTAATTGTACTGTATTTGAATGAGGAGGGGGGGGGAGCTCTTAATTTTTAAGAGTTTGAAAAAATCCTACGGAGCACTTGTAGGGGCTCAATAGGATGAATATGATATCTAATATTATTATAGATAGTGTTCCCTATTAATTCAGTAAGTATTTATTTATTGACAGGTAACATTTTGGGAGTGATACGGGATTACAACAAACTAGTCCACACGTTCCGCCTGATGCGACGATCGGGGTACATCAGCGAGTTTGTCTCTGTCTGTACCAATCACACTCACCGCTGCGTGTACATCTCGACAGACGGCGGCCGACTCTGTAGGTAGGGGGCGCTGCATACTTGTGAATCATCTAATATGCCTGTCTTTGTTAGGGGTAACTCGTTGTGTATTTATTCTAGCCTGATTCATGTTGTGGTGTGATTCAGAGTCATGAATTATTGATCTTACAGTGAGTAAGTAAGACTTCATTTTTTTTATTCATTTCACAAATTCTCTGTACTGATGCAATCTCCATAACCTCAGATATAAATGTGAATTATCAACACATAAAACCTTCATAATCTCAGATATTGATTGTCGACATTTCATTGTGTTTGTTTATTATAGAGGGTACTAATTTTTTGATTGTCGACATTTCATTATGTTTGTTTATTATAGAGGGTACTAATTTTTTGATTGTCGACATTTCATTATGTATGTGTTTGTTTATTATAGAGGGTACTAATTTGTATGTGTTTGTTTATTATAGAGGGTACTAATTTGTATGTGTTTGTTTATTATAGAGGGTACTCATTTTTAATCCTTTGTTGCAGACCTTACATAATTGTACAGAAAGGACAACCTTTAGTGAAACAGAGACATATAGAAGAATTAACTCAGGGATTCAGGTAGGACTCAGAAATTACTCAGAGATCCAGGTAGGATTCAGAAATTACTCAGGGATTCAGGTAGGACTCAGAAATTACTCAGGGATACAGGTAGGACTCAGGAATTACTCAGAGATCCAGGTTGGACTCAGGAATTACTCAGAGATTTAGGTAGGACTCAGAAATTACTCAGGGATACAGGTAGGACTCAGGAATTACTCAGGGATTCAGGTAGGACTCAGAAATTACTCAGGGATACAGGTAGGACTCAGGAATTACTCAGGGATTCAGGTAGGACTCAGAAATTACTCAGGGATACAGGTAGGACTCAGGAATTACTCAAGAGATTTAGGTAGGACTCAGAAATTATTCAAGGATTCAGGTAGGACTCAGAAATTACTCAGGGATTCAGGTAGGAATCAGAAATTACTCAGAGATTTAAGTAGGACTCAAGAATTACTCAGGGATTCAGATAGGACTCAAAGATTTAAATAGGACCCAGAGATTCGGGTAGAACTCAGGAATAACTCTTTTTTTCAGACTTTTAGTTAGGACTCGGAAATCATTCAGGCATTCATGTAGGACTTACAAATCACTGAAGGAGTAAGGTAGTGAACTCAGAAATAACTGACTTAGAGGTAGTTGATTTGTTAACTCAGAAAGTCACTGAGATAATTGAGTTGTAAACTCAGAAAATAACTGAGATAGTTTAGTTGTAAACTCAGAAAGTCACTGAGATGGTTGTCAATGAGTTGTTAACTCAGAAAATCACTGAGATAGTTGAATTGTTAACTCAGAAAATCACTGAGGTAGTTTAGTTGTAAACTCAGATAATAACTGAGATAGTTGAGTTGTAAACTCAGATAATAACTGAGATAGTTGAGTTGTAAACTCAGATAATAACTGAGATAGTTGAGTTGTAAACTCAGAAAATAACTGACTCAGAGGTAGTTGATTTGTTTACTCAGAAAATCACTGAGATAGTTGAGTTGTAAACTCAGATAATAACTGAGATAGTTGAGTTGTAAACTCAGAAAATAACTGACTCAGAGGTAGTTGATTTGTTTACTCAGAAAATCACTGAGATAGTTGAGTTGTAAACTCAGATAATAACTGAGATGGTAGTCAATGAGCTGTAAACTCAGAAAATCACTGAGATAGTTGAGTTGTAAACTCAGAAAATAACGGAGATGGTTGTCAATGAGCTGTAAATTCAGAAAGTCACTGAGATAGTTGAGTTGTAAACTCAGAAAGTCATTGAGATAGCTGGATAAGTGAGGAATTATGGTTTCATCTGAAATCAAGGTGTCTGAGATTAAGGAATCTAAGGTATCAACAGAGACTTAGCATTGAGGAATTCAGGTCATAGACTTGACATTTACCCAGGGTTACAGGGAGGAATTAAGGTCATAAACTTCACATTTACTCACGGTAACAGGGAGGAATTAAGGTCATAAACTTGACAATTACCCATGGTTACAGGGAGGAATGCAGCATTATAATTCTTTCTCTAACATTTGATTGCAGAAGTTTTGATGACTTCTTGAAGGAAGGGCTGGTGGAATACTTAGATGTGAATGAGGAGAATGACTGTATGATTTCTCTGTACGAGACTGGAATCACTAGGTATGACATCGTGCTTATTCATCCACTCTGGATGTTCTTTCTATCTGTTGATGGTCGTTTGGCTGTTCTTTTCTCTCTCTATCTATCTGGAGACATTAACTGTTATTTACCTCTATATAACTTCACCTACACAATGTCATTAATTATATTGTATGTCATCAGGATTACTGTTTTTTAATGGACGTAAGATCCGAAATTAATTTCCAAAAATTGACGTCTTTTTCCTCTTGATAAAGGGAGACAACTCATTTGGAGATTGAACCATTCACTATACTGGGAGTCTGTGCGGGATTGATTCCCTACCCCCATCACAATCAGTCCCCCCGAAACACATACCAGTGTGCTATGGGAAAGCAGGCCATGGGTAAGTACATAATCTGGTCAGTCAGGAAGGAGGGACCATGTCAAAAGTCAAACGTAATCTGCTCAGTCAGAAAGGAGGGACCATGTCAAAAGTCATAAGTAATCTGCTCAGTCGGGAAGGAGGGACCATGTCAAAAGTCAAACGTAATCTGCTCAGTCAGAAAGGAGGGACCATGTCAAAAGTCATAAGTAATCTGGTCAGTCGGGAATGAGGGACCATGTCAAAAGTCAAAAATAATATGCTCAGTCGGGAAGGATGGACCATGTCAAAAGTCAAAAGCAATCTGCTCAGTCAGGAATGAGAGACCATAATAAATTTTAAAAAATATTCCCATCTGTCATGAATGAGGAACCATACCAAATTTCAAAAAGTGAGTGGAATTGACTGAAATGTTCATTTTCAACCGTTTATAACACAAGAATGATTTTTTGTACAGGTACCATTGGATATAATCAGAGGAATAGGATAGACACATTGATGTATCTGCTGTGTTATCCTCAGGCTCCACTGGTCAAGTCTAAGGTTAGTCTGGACAGGGGTGTCAGTGTTTCAATACACAGCCCTGGTCAGGTGAATTAGAAAAAAATCACTATTCCTGGTTGTGATTGCGTATGCTTTACCAAAAAGCCTGTCAGTTCTTCTTGTATAGATTTTGAACACTAATTTGTGAAGTGTGAAGAAATTAAGTATGTCATTGATTTTAAGGATTGGAAGTCATATTTAAAATTTTCAATAAATAAATCGTACATGTTGTTGAAGATAACATTCAAATTTTCACCCCAAGAAAAGAATTTTCAACTAAGGTTACTGCCTATCTTTTTATGCCCTTGTAATCAGAGATTCGGAGACATAGTTTTGGTGTGTCAGTTCTTTGTTTCTCCACAAAAACTTTAACTTGGCCATAACTTTTGAACGTTTAGTGCAAGGGCTTTTATATTTCACATGTGTATTCCCTGGTTTGAACATATTTTATTGCATATATAATATACAAAAGGTTTGAACACAAGTTCTTACAACTTTCGAGGTTCTCACCTTAGGGCTATTCCAGAAATAAATACATGGGGGGGGGGGGGGTCGGGAGGCACCTTTTGTATATACCAAGCACCCATAAAAAAAAAAATAAAAAATTACTCCATGACCCATCAAATTAATAAACTCATTTTACAATGACCCATCTAATAAAAAAAAAAAACTAACCAGACCCACCACAAAAATATTTTTAAAAATGAAAACGGTACAAATCTCGCGAGGTTTTCAGGACAAACATTCTAGTCAATGACGCGGTAATGCCTGTGCGACATTGTATCACAGTAGTTCTGAAGAAACGATGTCACATCAACAATCAAAGGCATCTATGGCGGGAGTGTTGGAAAGATTGGGAGTCCAAACGATGCTATTATCATGAAATGGGTATGGATGTGTTTTTCCACGAATCGTTTGTCTTCTAATGGAGCCCGCGCCCGGAGGAGGCCTCTATATTACCATCACACCGACTGATAAATATAACGCATCGGTACCCTCGTATAAATCAACTAAGGTTTGCCTATTTTTATTAGAAAACGGAATACCTATTGGTTTCAAAATATTCCCAAAATCGATGCACTGTAAACTGTAATAATCTACAGAACGGAGTTCGCCGCCATCACGTCCAAAGGGACCCTATTAAACGCGCCTCTAATTTGAAGAGTGTCGTAATGGAAAGTTATGCGCTGC
Source organism: Ostrea edulis (assembly GCF_947568905.1). NCBI lineage: Eukaryota > Metazoa > Mollusca > Bivalvia > Ostreida > Ostreidae > Ostrea > Ostrea edulis. The sequence goes on along the minus strand of NC_079166.1, from coordinate 90,308,681 downwards.
AAAGAGCGACAACTCGAATAGTTCTACGTTACTTTCGATTTCGAAAGCAGCATTTCGAAAGCACGTTTTCAATTTTCCCTCCGACGTTTTGTAACCAACACGACAAGAGCGACAATAAAAATATTCTGAAAACTCAACACCCACGTAGCACAAAATAAAACAATAGAAACTACCCACTACCCATAATAAATATTTTATTAACAATCCCACCACTGACCAATTAAAATATGAAAAAATTCGACCACCCACACAAAAAAATATCATTTGCCGCCCGACCCCCCATTTGATCATTTCTGGAACATCCCTTAGATGAATTGATAACAATTGTCATAAAACATATGTATAGATATAATAAATACATGTACATTTAGCATAAAGTGAATTACTATCATGAGAATCTGCCTGAATTAAGTATAAATTTGTGAACAGCATTAAAAATTTTGCTGTTAGTTTCATAACCCAAATTGTCACTGCCCCAAAGTAAAATCCGTGTATCAATAATAGATCATTCTTGTATTTGAAAAAGTTCGTTAAACATAACATTTCTTACTACTGAAAATCTTTTACAAACAAAGAAGAAATGATATGCATCTTCTCTCATACCACAATGACAGTTAGGAGAATTGACAATGTTTTTTCGGTGTAAATCATAGTTCAGCAGACAGTTGTGTCTTAATTTAGTATGAATTATATTTACTATTCTTTTGCCAAGAAGAAAATGTTTAGGCACTATTGAAATATTGATATTATTAGTATTCCCTGTAACAAGACCTTTCTTTTGTTACCAAAATCATTTTGCCACAAAACAAAGTATTTCATAAACTCAAGGGAAAAAGAAGCATTACTATTTTGCTTGACTTACAGAGATGATTAATCCAATAATGAATTTCTATAGGGATTAGATTATCCTTCTGTAAGGATTAAATTTTCCTTTTATAGGGATTAGATTATCCTTCTGTAAGGATTAAATTTTCCTTTTATAGGGATTAGATTATCCTTCTGTAAGGATTAAATTTTCCTTTTATAAGGATTAGATTATCCCTCTGTAGGAAATATTACGAGTAAACACCTCTGGTTACCGAGATACTCTGATGAACATTTTCTCTACTCTGTTGACTGATGCTGTACTGTAGCCTCAGTATATGTTTATTTTTCACTTTGCAGACTATCGAGCTGATCCACTTTGACAAGTTGCCAGCTGGACAGAATGCCACGGTAGCTGTGATGAGTTTCAGTGGATACGACATAGAGGACGCCCTTGTCCTGAACAAAGCTTCCCTAGACAGAGGTCAGTCGGATAGCATCCACGGTTCTGAACAAAGCTTCACTAGACAGAGGTCAGTCGGATAGCATCCACGGTTCTGAACAAAGCTTCACTAGACAGAGGTCAGTCGGATAGCATCCACGGTTCTGAACAAAGCTTCACTAGACAGAGGTCAGTCGGATAGCATCCACGGTTCTGAACAAAGCTTCACTAGACAGAGGTCAGTCTGATAGCATCCACGGTTCTGAACAAAGCTTCACTAGACTGAGGTCAGTCTGATAGCATCCACGGTTCTGAACAAAGCTTCACTAGACAGAGGTCAGTCGGATAGCATCCACGGTTCTGACAGGCTAACTACCTGGTGACACATTTTCTTTGAGTAGTATTAAGCTCACCTCGGCTGAATTTCTACAAATGTTCACCTTGTGTGTAGGTGACAGACAGACCTGCGTATCATTTATCATGTGATTCGGTGGATACGATGTAGCTCTCCAGATTTTCTCTCCAGACAGACAAGCATCACAAGGTTTTCAGGAAGCGTGCAAGCTTTACCAAGGGATATACCTTTCATTGATGATTAACTGGAGATCTGGATGCAGTGAATTATAAGGAAATTAACTTATGCTGTTTTAATTCTGGCTGATTCATGGTGTTTCTTCCATTACAGTGATAAGATCCCCTGACCTGTGTCAGTAGAGAGGGGGGGGGGGGGGGGTCCGGCTGATCTGTGGCGTTTCTTACATTACTATGTTCTTTCTGCCGAAGATATTTTCTATTTCTACTGTTTTGTTGAATAATTGATCAAAATGTGAATGAAAAGTAAAGATATGTATGTCATTAAAAGAGATGTTGATTAATTGAATTGAGCAAAGATATTTAATAAATTAAGGTATTATGAATTCACCTTTGATTTGTTTTGTTGTTGGTAGGATTTGGTCGTTGTCTGGTGTACAGAAAGCAGGCCTGCACTCTAAAGAGATATACCAACCAGAGCTTCGATAAGGTGATGGGACCAATGGTGGATGCCAACAGTCACAAGCCGATCTGGAAACACGAGGCCTTAGACTCGGACGGAATTTGTTCCCCAGGTTTAGTATTTATAGTGCATTTAGTGGTCACTGATTGCATTCATAAACAAGTCTGAGTCACTCAGACTTTAACATTTGTAGCAA